>NC_091466.1:70024025-70194025 GCF_027789765.1 Dendropsophus ebraccatus | reverse complement strand
GTGCAATAGTTTTTATATTGTGCAAAAAAAAAGTTTTTTTTTTTTTTTTACTATTATTGTGCATTAGGAGATTGCAGGGTACTGGGCGGCTGTAGACGTGAATGTTGCAGTTAAAAGTTGGAGGGGTAAAGGGGAGGTAGGCAGGCTGGGGGGAAAGCTAATGACAAACACATGGTTATAACAGAATTACAACTGCCTGGTTGTAAAATGGAAATGCAACCAAACTGGCAGCAGAGTCTGGGGAGGGAGAAGGGGGGAGAGAGGAGGGGGTGCTGGATCAATTTATTAGGAGGGGAGGGAGACTGTGCACACTGGAGATGGGACAGAGATCTCTCTCCCCTGGAGCTGGCACCCACATGTCCTGGGCTGCCTCCATGTGGGTGCTGCAAACATGGCAGAGAAGGGATTAGGGCCCAGGTCAGGAATGCCAGGGAACGAGCATCAGCTCTTGGGGTTAGTATAAGCCAGGGAAAGTTTACCTATAAAGCATGAAGAGCGATATGTACGACCCATGTGTGTGGCAGATCCTCCTGCATGGGACACCTGTAATAGTGAGAAGTGGCGCAGCTGCAAAAAGACGTAACGTCAATTTGTCATCTATCAAAGCAGCGAGTTATTAGGAGAGAGCGGCTGTAATAATCGTAATAGACGTAGAAGTATACGGTATAGAGTTATCCACCTGTAACCAAAAATATAGGGTGAGTGCCGACACCAGGAAGCAATGTGATCATCTATAGGGGACCCCCGCCTCATCTACGGCCCATTATAAGTATATAGACGGACAGGTCCTCGCCGTTGTGTCTTTCGTGTTTTCTTGTTGTTGTTTTTTTTTTTTAGGATTTATCTCATGTAAATGTGGCGTGACTATATAGTGCTGTGTGTGTATTATATAGGTGCTGGGGTACATATATATATATATATATATGTGCTATAATAGATAAAGACTGAGCCATTAATATTCCTATATACATGAGGTGATAACACATCTGACATGGTTGTTTGTAGAGAATAAAGTAAGTAGGTGGCAGGTTATTGGGGTCAAGTGCACACATGGTGTTGGTATACAGGAATGTGATCATACGTGGGGTACACGGGGACAGGGGGGTATACATAGGGTACATAGGGACATTGTACGTGGAGATAGTAACGGGGTCATACATGTGGACAAGGTTGTGTTCATACATGTGGACGAGGGTATGGTTATATGTGGGGCTTCTTACATAGACTGTGTTTGTACATGGGAACAGGACTGTGTTAGTACTTGAAAACAGGACTGTGTTAGAACATGGGGTCAAGACTGATTGTACATGTGAACAGGACTGTTATCATACATGTGGATAGGGCTATGTGTGTACATGAGAACAGGACTGTGTTGGTACATGAAAACAGGACTGTTTTAGTACTGGGGGAAAGGACTGTGTTAGTATATGTGGACAGGACTGTGTTAGTACATGGGGAGAGAACTGTGTTAGTACAAGAGAAAAGGACTGTGTTAGTACATGGGTAAAGGACTGTGTTAGTACATGGGTAAAGGACTGTGTTAGTACATGGGTAAAGGACTGTGTTAGTACATGGGGAGAGGACTGTGTTAGTACAGGGGTAAAGGACTGTGTTAGTACATGGGTAAAGGACTGTGTTAGTACATGGGGAGAGGACTGTGTTAGTACAGGGGTAAAGGACTGTGTTAGTACATGGGTAAAGGACTGTGTTAGTACAAGAGAAAAGGACTGTGTTAGTACATGGGTAAAGGACTGTGTTAGTACATAGGTAAAGGACTGTGTTAGTACATGGGTAAAGGACTGTGTTAGTACAAGAGAAAAGGACTGTGTTAGTACATGGGTAAAGGACTGTGTTAGTACATGGGTAAAGGACTGTGTTAGTACAAGAGAAAAGGACTGTGTTAGTACATGGGTAAAGGACTGTGTTAGTACATGGGTAAAGGACTGTGTTAGTACATGGGTAAAGGACTGTGTTAGTACATGGGGATAGGACTGTGTTAGTACATGGGGATAGGACTGAGTTGGTACATGAGAACAGGACTATGTAACTACATAGGGACAGCACTGAAATAATTCACAGGGACAGGACTCGTGTTCAAACGTTAGAACAAGACTGTATTCGTAAATGTGAAAAAGTTTTTGTTGGTAGAGAGACAGGACTGAATTCATACATGGGCACCGGACTGTGTTAGTACATGAGAAAAGGACTTTGTTAGTACACAGGACCAGGACTGTGTTAGTACATGAGAACAGGACTGTATTAGTACATGATATAAGACTGTAGTTGTATATAGGGACAGGACTGTATTAGTACATGACATAAGACTGTAGTTGTATATAGGACCAGGGCTGTGTTAGTACATGAGAACAGGACTGTATTAGTACATGATATAAGACTGTAGTTGTATATAGGACCAGGACTGTGTTAGTACATGAGAACAGGACTGTATTAGTACATGATATAAGACTGTAGTTGTATATAGAAACAGGACTGTGTACACACATGGGTTACCTGGATACCGTCTGCACGTATGTGAACAGTCCATGTGCTGATATACAGGCGTATGCTCATACATGTGGCTAGGACCATGTTCATACCTTGGGGTAAGAATTGGCTCCTAAACCTGCACAGGAATACGTTCATACTTTGGCAGACAACTTCTCCGTGTCTCATCATACATAGGGAATAGCCTCGTGTCCATCCATGAGCTATACACAAGGTTAGGATTGTGCCCCTACACGGTGTACACCGGGGTCAGGACCGCGTTCATACACAGGCGACATAGGGACAGGGACGTGAAGGCAGTGAACACGAGAAGCTGACGGGAGCCGGGGGCCCGGGGCTCAGCTCATTTCCCGCCCCCTGCTCGGGCTTCACAGCCGGCTGCATCCTCTCCCTTTCATCCCGGCCCTTCTATCCCTTCAAAAATAAAAGTCTAAAGACTCCCATGGCCCTGGTCTTGTGGTGGTCCCCAGCCCTGAGGTGTCTGCCGGCCGGGGGAACCAGGAGAGGGGCGATCCGGGGATGGCAGAATATTTATGGTAGATTTTAACAAATTTAAATAAATAAATATATATAGGGATATATAAGGGACTCTCTCCCCTCCCCTGGCTAGCAGGGGAGAGCTGCCTGCACTGCTGCCAGCCTTCCCTTCTCTTCCCCTCGTATTTGGATTATTATATTTTTTATATATATATTTATATACGCTGCAATTTTTTCTTGTCTATTTTTTGAAAGGGAAAAAAAAAAAACACCAAGATGGTCTTGTTGCTGTCAGAGGAGAGATTTCAGCTCTGTGGTGTGTTCTGCAGCTGGTGCACATGGTGTACTCATCCGCTCCTTCATTTCGGGGTGCTGGCTTCTGGTGCTCCATACATTGTAAATATTTTTTTGTTCCATTTTTTTTTTTTTTTAAATCATTTTTTTTTCTATGTATTTATATATTTGACCCTCTCCGGATTAGAGGATAGATGGATCCTTTGACTACAGAGGCCTGTCCTTTTATTATTATTATTATTAATTTTACTTTTGGTTGTTTTTGGAGGGGGGAGGCATCAGTGAACCCCCTCCCAAAAAATTTATGTCCGGGATGCAGAAGGACATAAATCAGGTAGGTATATATATATATATTTTTGCTGTTTACATCTTCCTGATCTTAGGACTATTGATCAGTGATCCAGAAATGACATCATTGGAGGCATTTGAATATTCATGAAGTGCGTTGGCAGCCGGCATAACCCCTTCTTTGCCACAGTCGCTGGTGGTGTTGCACCCTGTCACACTCTACTGCCTATAGGTTAATGATTCCTGGTCTCCATTGAAGACCATGAATAATGTGATTCTTTTTTCTCTTTTTTTTTTGCACCTTTTATATGCTTTATTTGATCGCTCTATGCAATAGGATATACAAGTGCCAGTCTTGTTGTCTCTGTAGTTTTTTTTTATTTTTAGTATAGGCATGCGTGCTGCTTTTTTTGCAATGCTGCAATGCAAATTTAAAAAGGGGAAAGTACAGTAGTTAACCAGGGTTGGGGGGGGGGGTATCCTCCCCTCCTCCCCCTTCGGGGATTAGCAAATTATGCAAATAAAATTTTTTACAATGGGAGTTGCATCCCCTACCAGGAGTTCTAATTGAAAAGAGAATGTATTAGGGTCTGTGATAGGTTTGCAAGTTGCTGAGATATTTAAAGGGCCCTGCCATGTTGTCTGTATGAGTTGTAGTATATTGATTATAGGCAGCGTCCTCCGCTGCTGTCGCCGCTGCCGCTGCTGCTGCCTGCCTTATTGTATTCTGCTGTGGATTAGCTTGACATCTCCTGAATAAACAAGACAGCATTACTTACTGGCTCCAGACCTGAAAACAAGTGATCCCAGGCAGCATGCGGCCCAACCGGCTGCAAATAATATATATCTAATAATAATAAATATATATATATATATAATACAAAGAAAGAAAAGAGGAAGGGGGCGAGCGAGGGAAAGCGTCCATGTTGTAGCATGAAAATACCTGCAGATGTGGTGCGGAGAGAGAGAGAGTAGTCAAACCAGTTTTTATTGTTTATTGTGTAAAAGCCCTCTGGTTTGTGTTATATAGGAATCTGGCTGACTGGGACCAGCGGCTTCTGCCTCCCAGAGCTGTCACCTCACAGGCTCCCACTCCGTTTGTACAAAGACTAGAAAGGGCTTCTACCTGTGTGTGTGTGGAGGAGATTGGGGCTCTGGTTTGTAGTGACGGAGGGTAAAGCCCAGCGTGATGGGGGAGCCGGCTGTAATAATGGCTGAGGAGGGAGATTACTGAGACTCAGGCCTCCAGTGCTCCCAGCAGCCTCCACCACACTGCACAGCAGGCGGCAGCTAGAAAGTTTTATACTATACTTTACCCAACATATAGAAGGAGCTGTATATATATCGGTGTATGTAGATAGGACATATATACCAATGTGTATCTGTATAGGTGGGGGTATCATCATTGGTATATAGGTATGTGTGTGTAGCATCTCCGGAATATATAGTTATGTGTGTGTATCTGTATGTATAGATGTGGGTATCATTATGAGTATATATAGTTATAGAAATGTGTGTATCTGTATGTATGTGTGTATATATCTGTATGTATGTATGTATGTATGTATGTGTGTATATATCTGTATGTATGTATGTATGTATAATCTCTGGAACATATAGTTCTATGTATCTGTATAGATGTGTGTATCTTCATTGGTATATCTAGTTCTCTATGTGTGCATATACTTCATCTATCTATATCATATCTATCTATTATCTATTTATTTACTGTATCTCTCTTTTTGTCATCTGGCTACCTATCATCCACCTGTTTCCCTTCCTATATCTATTTCTGTCTGTCTCTCTCACTTTCTTTGTCTATCTATCTATCTATCTATCTATCTATCTACTATCTATCTATCTATCTATCTATCTATCTATCTATCTATCTATCTATCTCCTATCTATCTATCTATCTATCTATCTATCTATCTATCTATCTATTATCTATCTATCTATCTATCTATCTCCTATCTATCTATCTATCTCCCATCTATCTATCTATCTATCTATTATCTATCTATCTATCATCTATCTATCTCCTATCTATCTATCTATCTATCTATCTATCTATCATCTATCTATCTATCTATCTATCTATCTATCTCCTATCTATCTATCTATCTATCTATCTATCTATTTATTTATCTATCTATCTATCATCTATCTATCTATCTATCTATCTATCTATCTATCTATCTATTTATTTATTTTCTATCTATCTATGTATTTCCTATCTCCTATCTATCTATCTATCTATCTATCTATCTATCTATCTATCTATCTCCTATCTATCTATCTATCTATCTATCTATCTATCTATCTATCTATCTCCTATCTATCTATCTATCTATCTATCTATCTCCTATCTATCTATCTATCTATCTATCTATCTATCTATCTATCTATCTATCTTTCCATCCACCCATCCATGTATGTACCATCACATCTGACATAGTTCCCTTAAACGCCATTATTTCTCCGGCACGTCGTATGCGGTGTTCCCATTAATGACTATTGGCCGCTACCTGTGGATTTACCTCTCGACAGCAAATAAAGTGTGCGTTCCTCCCTTCATTCCTTCCCTCTTTATTTAATATATGAGCACGCTTCAAGTGTTCTCGTGTATAAATGACATAATCTCAGCCTTAAGATTTCATCAGTCAACGTGCGAAAAGATGGCAGATTTTCCCATGAGATGACAGGCGGCAGGCAGCTCACTATATGGTCTGCGCGGTGTGAACCCCAGTCTTTTCACGTAGGCATCTTATATCCTTATAGCAAAGTCGGGTTTTTTATTTAAATTTTTTTCATTTCGTAAAAATCTAAAAGAGGCTTGTGGGCCGTGTAAGGCCGCTAACCCCTTCATTGCCAACAGGTAGCGCAGCACAGGAAAATGATTGTGGTTGGGCGTCTCTCACAGTGCAGGAAGGAACCTGACTTGTATGCACTAAATATCTCGGCCCAGATTATAATGTTACATCTGACTGCTCACACTCTGCACGCTCACATCAATGGCCAGTGGCCGTGGCCTTCGACTTTTTTTTATTTTTTTAATTTAATTAAAATTTTTAATAAATAGTTTGTAAACAGTCTATTCTCTTAAAGGGGCCACAACATCGTTTTACAGTTCTTTGTGAGACCCTACAAATTTTTTGAACTTTTTTTTGTGTGTGCAAGGTGTCGCACCAATAGAGGGGTCTTGAAGACATTCATAAGGTTTTAGCAGGCACTTGATCATGGCGTCCAGCCTTATTTCTGTTTAAAAAAAAAAAAAAAAATAATTAATTTTTTTTAGAATAAACTTTGCTTGACTACTTTGTATGTATTTTTTTTAGGCTGCACATTTCAGCAGTGCCCTAAAGGCAGACAAGTGACAGACTCTGACTACTAGGGGGAGCTCTGAGCCTGCAGGATTGGGAGCCGCCGGTTGCAATTCCTTCGTAGTATTTTAACTGTGAAATGTTGAAATCAACATACAAGTCTGTTTACTGCTGCAACATCTGAGGCACAAAGAGAAAATTTATTTATGCAAATCCGACCTGTTCTTTTGATGCTTTTGTCCGTACCTTTAATAACTGCGTCCAGTCCACTCGCTTCGCATGTCACAGACCTGCAGAGACTGAGAAGGAAGGGAGGGGGGGGAGGTTGAAGTTTACAACTACATCTTAATCAGCCTATAGAACATACCGTGTATAGATTTACTAAGTGATAAGCATACTCAAGTCAGCATTACCATTTCCTCATTTTTTTTTTTCAAATTTTTTTAATTAATTTTTTTGTCGTTTTTGAATATTTCTCATTTTGTTTTTGTTTTTTTTTTAAATTCGTGTTTCAATTATTTTTTATTTACGTTTTCATTGTTGTCCAATGGTTCAAATTTTCAGAATTCGTCTGACAGGGACGATTCTCGTTTTCAGTGCGCCACTTTTTTTT
Source organism: Dendropsophus ebraccatus (assembly GCF_027789765.1). NCBI lineage: Eukaryota > Metazoa > Chordata > Amphibia > Anura > Hylidae > Dendropsophus > Dendropsophus ebraccatus. The sequence goes on along the minus strand of NC_091466.1, from coordinate 70,186,525 downwards.
TTTTAAAGTTTCTTTGACAAAAAATTCATGATAAACTTGGCAGGTTGTAAGATGCTATGAATGTAGAGGTCGGTGTCTTGTGTTACCTATAGGCAGATGCAGCACTGTTCCTGTGCATTAAGGTCCATTTGTAGGATGGTGTAATTTTTAGGGTACATGGAATAAAGGGGGGGGGGGGGGGAATTACCATTTGCAAGGAATCCAAGGTTTTCTGCTAATCTGCAAGTGAAATAATTAGGTCAGACAAAAGACCATGGCTGTCAAAGGAGCCTTCAGCCTTAAATATAGGGTAGCAGAAACCTATCTGATGAGTGTGTACCCTGCTGCATATCTCACTAGTGAACAGACCTGTACACGTCTTTTCACTATTCCGGAACATTTCCACAATTAGAATAATTCATATGTTAATGTAACTCGTTGCACTTCATTCTGCAGTGTATATAACGTGTATAAACAAATTGCATAAAACAAAAAAAAAAAATTAACTCCATCTTTCTATTTTGTTTTTGGAAAGCCCACTGCACCCTGAGCACGCAGCCCAGACATAAAAGAGTTCATCGAAAGGGAGTTGCTCCCTGTTCTACTCGCTATCATTTAAACGAGCTCGAAATGCGTCATCGTTATTTTTTTTTAATTTCAAAAATTTGATTGAAATTTTTAGAAAAATGATAAAAAATATATTTTTTTTCCCCTTTGTCTATCACAAAAAAAAATGTGCACAGTTTGCATTAGCCTAACCAGCCCCCCCCCCCCCACCTTCTGCATATTTATAGGCTCAATAAATGCTTTTTCAATAAAGTATATTTATATTTTCAATAAACCTTAGATGAGCCTTCCTTCCATGGTCGCAAACTGCGAGAGGGAAAAATACATCACCTTAAAAGACAAGCTGTTAACACCGGCGACTTGTTGTGGCGCATGTTTTTTTTTTCTCCTTTGTAAAAATTAAAAAAATTGTGAAAAACAAATTAGAAGGTAAAAAGGTAAAAAAAATAAAAAATATTATATAAAGTTAATGCATGAAAGAAAATTTGGGTCCGGAATGATTTCCTTTGGTGACCTCGCTTTATCTCGTCTGTAGGATTTAGTATAGTTTGTACAGTGTGGGGGTCGTGGGATGTAAAATCTGGCCCAAAAATTTAATTTGATGTAAAATTCAATAAACCAGTCTATTCCGTGATATTAAAGAACAAAAATTGACGCTACCTCCTTATTATTATGTACTATACTTTTTATATTTTTTTATGCTTTTCTTTGGTGTTTTATATGGCCGTATCCCCTCAGATACCTGATTCTATTCACCCCCCTTTAATACTTTATACAGTATGTCTAATATTTCATCTAGTCCGATCCCAGCTCAGCTCACATGACACATTATGTTCTCAGGTAGTTTCATTTGCATCGGTTATTTGGCTATTATACTGTAACAGCTTGCACTGATTTTTTATGCATTTTTAGATTTTTTATTTTTTTTTGGTAATTTTTTTGTCCCTATTTGTCTGCAGAGAGTGGGCACAATTATACCTGGGGTGACTTCATATTCTAGATTTTTTTTTCTACTTTATCCGCTTAATTTGTTAAGTGGCTTGCAGTCTATTGCTCTCTGTAATCTGTCAGCGGTCCTTCAAAGCCTGAAGTGGTCGAAAATCTCATTTTTTATTAATTTTTTTGGTAAAACGCCTTGTGTCGACTGTATTCTTGATGTAGATTCTTCAATTCCAGCCTATTCCCAATATAGTCTTAAGGAGTCTTATCTGTTCGACCATTTGCGAGCATCTTGTGCTTATAAAACAGTTTTACCTCAGTGCACTTGGATCCTGCAGCACGCGCAGTATCTGGGGAATATGATTGATCTATTATTAGAATGCATGGAGGAGTAGTGGAGCTGAGTTTACCAGGTGCAGCAGAGCCGAGTTGGTACATATATATGATTTTATATCACACCTGTAGATGTTAGGAATACAGATCACTAGAAAGCTATAGAAAAGTAGCTCACGCCCGTAGCAAATGTCAGGCCTTGGGAACCTATGAGATTATAGGATTGGGTAACTATGTAGCCCCAAGGGGTTAAGTGACAAATTCAGCTCAGCTTCATCTGTAAAGATCCATAAAGGGTTGGTGGAAGAAAAAAAAAGGTGGGCCGGAAATGCTATGTATTAGTCAACTAACTTGCAGTATAGGGGGAGAGGCTGTATTGGGTATTTACATTGGTCTGGTAGGGCTAGGGTTAATGCTAGGGACGTTATAAGAGTGTTGGGAGACCCTAACATTTCTCTGTTGCCTCTTTTCACAACATGGTGACACTAGATCAACATGTAGCAGAGCTGAACTCGTGAAAGGCGGCAGCTTTGCTCGCTACGATCATGCCGCAAGTGATGTAAAACCACACACTGCGATGGATCGGGTCGTGCCAAAGAAATAAACTCAGCACTGCTTCATCTCTTAGCAGGAATACACCTGTGGTCGGTGTTGTAGAGATGTTAGGCCTTTAAAGGAATCATCTGATTGGTTGGCAGTGTTTAACCCAAATGAAGTTAAATTTTACAAAAAGTTCTAGTTACATCATAATAGACCATTGAGATATAGTAGCGTCTTTTATTACTATATGACTATGTCATCAGTTATATCATATATATATATATATATATATATATATATATATATATCTCACACCTTGAGGCCTATGTAAGCATTGGTGTCCCTAAAGGGCCTGTAACATTTTATTAGCTGAGTATAATGTATATAGTTGTCTTACATTCTGTTCTATGTGTATTATCGGTTTCTGAAAGCCTAGGTGGCAACCAAGATGGCCGCCAAACAGCCCCTTTAAGGGTTCTTACCTCCATCTTCCTAAACATGGCAGCTCTTGTATTACTAGGCTCTCTTGGTTCTGAGAAAGCTGAATGACCACCCCAGATTTCCTCGAACCAGGTGAACCTATAAAGTCCCGTTATAAATATTCTCTTCATTGTATCTGCCATGATCTGACTATTCCAACACCAAAAATCCACACATTTTTTGACAGTTTTGTGCTAATTTTTTTATTATTTTTGGTCCGGCTCCGTCCTGCCTATTATCACAAGCAGCTGGTTAGGCAAAAAAAAAAAAAAAGAAAAATCATCTGCCACAGTTTCGACTTTCCCTTGCAATTAAATACAACCCTGAGTAATCTCGCCAGCGATAAACAGGCTGTTTGTTGTCGGCTACAATACCAGTTACATTTTGGAAAAGGGATCGTCTCGTGGTGTTGAAATTTGAATTTTTTGAAGTTTTTTATTAAAATTTTTTATATACTGCATATAGTTTTTTTTTTTTTTACTGTACATATATTGATAGATGTAAATAGTCTGTGGTTAGAGTGAGAGAGTATACAGGTAAGATCTCCAGTGATATGTACCGCCAAGGGCATGCTGTATCTCCTATGACGGGAGGATGGAGGGAAGGGGAGGGGGAGGGGGACGTTACAGGAATCGGCAGCTATTAGGAGACATCTATCTGTTTTTAGACTTGTTTATGCCATTGATAGCTTTAGCACAAATGTCCTCAGGCGCGCTTTATGGGGATAAAAAAAAGGTTGTCTGTTACAGTGGATCAGTATGTGGACAAGTACAATTATCCCCTGGTAGCTTAGCGCTCAGGTATCCGAGAAGCTGAATGTGGCCGCCTGAAGCCATCAAGGACTTGATGGTTGCAGAAATATAAGATTAGGGATATATACTTTGCTGCAGAGAAGGTAGTCACTCAACTTTTCTAGACTCCTGAATGGCAGATCCACCTAGTTACATAGAGCTAGACTGCTGTGGGACAAGTCTAGTTGCTACTGAGCTTTCCCAGACTCCTGAATGGGAAATCTTTCTAGTATTATAGGGGTAAAGCTAGACTGCTGTGGGACAAGGCTTGTAGGCCATCCGATTCTTACTCGGCTTTCCAAGAAACAGATAGGAAAGCTGTATATAAAGTAAGCCACATGCTCTTCCGGATCTGTCAGACACCAGGGATCGAGAGGGACTCTGTAGAGGTTTAGTTTCCCTTTAAATATGACTGAACCTGCAGTAGAGACTGTCTTTGTCACAACCCCTGGGGGCCTGTTGGTTGCCACTCAGCTTTCCCTGAAACAGATAAGGCCCTGTTCACATCTGCTTCTGTATACAACCATAGGGATCCAGTAGGCAACAGATACCAGGGAGCGAGAGTGACCCCATTGAGGTTCCTCAGGTTAACAATACATGACGTACTATTTTTTCCCTCTGAATCTGAGAGAGAAGCTGCATCTGTAACAACCCCGGTGGGCCTAATGGTTGTCACTCAGCTTTCTCAAAAACAGATAAGGCCCTGTTCACACCTTCTTGCTGCTTCTGTTTAAAAAGGAAGCCACAATGCTGTGCTGCATCCGTAAACAGCTACCAGCACAGCCGGACTGACCCCATTGAGGTTCCTCAGGTTCTGTCATTTTGAAGGGAAGATTAGCAGTGCCTTAAATTACGGCATTGTTAATTTTTTTAAACAAATTTAGGAATTATTTTCCAATTTGTTTTTAGCTCCTCATATTTCTTATGTTGTTCTCCATTACAGCCGAAGAGCACCATGTCCAAACGGTAATCACTGATGAAGACGACGGTCTCCCCATCTCAGAGCCGGGGACCATCAGCCTGTCCGGCAGCGGGACTGACCCAGACTTGTTAACATGTGGACAGTGTCAAATGAACTTCCCGCTGGGAGACATCTTGGTTTTTATAGAGCACAAGAAAAAACAGTGCGGAGGTCCGAGCGGAGGCTGCTATGAAAAAAGTCTGGATAAAAGTAGTCCTCCGCCCCCATCTCGCTCCGAGCTCAGGAAAGTGGCAGAGCCGGTGGAAATCGGTATCCAAGTCACGCCCGATGAGGAAGACCGTCTTCTCACACCTACGAAAGGAATTTGCCCGAAGCAGGAGAATATTGCAGGTACGGTGCCATTGTCTGCTGCTGTGGAGATGGTGATGATGTCCACAAGAATGGGTCAGTGTGTACAGGACCAGGGCTAGGCAGTGGCTGGGCGGGTTCTAGTTAGACCTTCAAAAATTGGTTCTAGATTTTTAAAAAAATATTTGCCAAATTTTAAGATTTTGAAATTTTTTTTTCTACAAATCATCATTATCATCATCATCATCTTTAGTGACTCGTGCATTTCACTATACAAGGAAATTTTTTCATTATAGGATTTGGTCCATTCCATAGTGATTGTCTCCAGGTTATAGGTACAAAAACACACCTTATATTTACGAGATAAAAGACGTCCAGAGATGAGCGAACCTCAAGCATGCTCGGATTCATCAGGCCCCAGACGCTCTGCATTTGATTATTGATGACTGAAGAAGTTGGATGCCTGGAAAACGTGGATACTATCATAGGCCACAGGCTGTATCCATGTTTTCCGGGACTGCATCCAACTTCATCAGCCACCGGTAATCAAATGTAGAGCGTTTAGGCTCTGATGAATCCAAGCATGCTCGAAGTTCGCTGATCCCTAAAGACGTCCTGTCCGTTCTCCAGTGATGTCTATGTTAGTAAATACTTCTATTCCCCATAAACCGTCAATTCTTAGAAAACAGCATTGTGCCGCTCCTCTGTTATTCCTCCTGGAAAACAACTGGGTGTTCCCATTCCCCTCGTTGATGGGGGCGTGTCCGGGTGCACTATGACTCCGTCCAATCAGTGCTGACTCACTTTACTGGCAAAGGGAATGGTGACGCCCATAAACACATTTCCAGGGGGAATAACAGTATACAATATAGCGTTCTAGGAAGATATGTATTTACTATAACAAGCACATTAGGGAAGAAGAAGCTCCTTGTTGGAGGGGGTGAGGCTTTTCTATAGGGCAGTAGGGAGCTATATAGTCACCCATTTTTCCACTTGCTGGGAGTTGTAGTTCACCAATAGACTCTTTTGCAGGATATTCTTTTCTATTGGGTATTAGGGAGCCATGTAGGTGCCCATATAGGTACCCATTAATATAGACAGGTAATGTGTATACACGTCATAGCGCCCCCTACTTCCCAAGATCATCACTCGAGGGTCGGATTAGCAAGCTTGTTATTGAATCCATATTTAAGCCGCTGCCTATTGAGAATAAAGGGGCAGTGAATAGCACCGGGCCCCCGTGTCTGCGGCATCGCCGGGGGCACTGACCTCTCTTCTTCTCGGTAGTTATATGTAATAAGCAGCCGTTTAATCATCAGATGAAAGCGTCAGTATCTCGGCTGCTATCATGTGAAGTCGCAGCTTTCATCTGCCTGGCACGGATACTCTCACTACCTTATGAGTCTGAAGTTGCATTGATTTGCATGTTAGAAGTCGGAGGATTAGCGCTAATCCTAAACCTATTTATACTGAAGCCTGTGTGAAGGAGAGTTCCTTTTTACGTTTTCCTAGAATGCAAAAACTTGTCGTCATCCCATCTCTGATGCAGGAATCTATATATATATATACTGCTTATTCTGGAACTACAACCCCCAGCATGCCTTGAGAGTCTATGTCAGTGTCTAGTATGGAGAGTCTATTGGCCATGGGTTGCCATAGCATGATGGGAGTTGCTGTATGGCATGCTGGATGTTGTAGTTCCACAAAATGAATACGTTTAGAAGCTGCTTCAGGGTGCAGACCGCCAATTTCCAATCTTAGCCAGTGACAGCATGATGGGAGTTATAGTACTGACATAACTGGAGACCCATAGATTGCAGACCAAGGCAGTCAGGGCAAGATGGGATTTGTTTTACTATAACAGGGATGGGGAACCCTCGGCCCTCCAGCTGTAGCAAGACTACAACTCCTATCAAAATCCAAATCTGGGGCAGTGAAAGCATGATGGGAGTTATAGTACTTAAACAACTGGAGACCCATAGATTGCAGAGCAAGACAGTCAGGACATGATGGGATTTGTTCTACTATTACAGGGATGGGGAACCTTTGGCCCTCCAGCTGTTGCAAAACTACAACACCCATCATGCCTGGACAGCCGAAGGCTGTCCAGGCATGATGGGTGTTGTAGTTTTGCAACAGCTGGAGGGCCAAAGGTTCCCCATCCCTGTACTATAACAATATAAACCTAAAGAGTGCAGAAGTAGGACCTCTACTGTTAGCTTGCTGGGAGTTGTAGTTCCCCAGGATACTGTTTGCCATGTGAGGATTATAGTAGTAGTAGTAGAGAGCCGGAGGTCGTTGCAGCGCCTGTCTATCAGGCCCTATAGCTCCGGAGCGGCAGAGCAGAGGGGGCCGCTTCTCCCAGCATGCTTTTTGCAGATTACTATGGTTAAGGAGCAGCCAAAACACAGTGTCAGATAATGGAGCGTCGGTATATTACGGGGCAGTATTATGTGTATTCTCATATGACAGATATTCTTATTTCCTGGTGTTACTGTCTGGGAGTCTTGGCTTCTCCCTCCTTCCTCCTTGGATGTGCTCACAACACTTTATTCTCTTTGTCAGGAGTTTTCTGGCAGTGATTTCCTCCCCAACTTTTAAAGCAATTATAGGTTAATCCCAAAAATAAGAGCGGAGACTTGCTGCGTCAGCCATAGGAAAAAGTTTCTTAGGAACAGGTCTATGTAGCAGAGCTGAGTTTTCGGATAAGGAGATCACAATATAACCTTGAGTTTGCTAAATTACAAACTCAGCTCTGCTACATTTCTATATTATATTCTGGAATAGACTAGAACAGGTGTGTATAGATGTAGCAGAGCTGAATATGTTCTGGGCCTACATCATGGGGGAGATTTATCAAACATGGTGTAAAGTAGAATTGGCTCAGTTGCCCCTAGCTACCAATCAGATTCCACTTTTCATTTCCCAAAGAGTCTGTGAGGAATGAAAAGTGGAATCTGATTGGTTGCTAGGGGCGACTGAGCCAGTTTCACTTTACACCATGGGGTAGATTTATTAAACATGGTGTAAAGTGAAACTGGCTCAGTTGCCCCTAGCAACCAATCAGATTCCATCATTCATTCCTCGTAGACTCTTTGGAAAATGAAAGGTGGAATCTGATTGGTTGCTAGGGGCAACTGCCCCAGTTTCACTTTACACCATGTTTGATAAATCTGCCCCTATGATGTAAACTCCTGCTCTTGCTGTATAGAGAATATTTAGATGACGCAGAGCTGAATTTGTTATTCGGCTCCTGGGGCTACATCATTTGTGTATAGTGATAAATCTTCTATCATCCTATACAGAAATGTACCTGCAGTCCTATGTACAATACTGAGATACCATGATAAGATAGCAAACTCATCTTGCCTACATCTGTATACCTTAGGCTTGAAGTGGAAGAGGAGAATTTTAATAACATAGATGCAGATGTAGCAGAGCTGTTTAGGCCCTGGGGCCACATCATTTGTGTATAGCAATAAAGCCTTTGCTATAAGTTTACCTGCAGTCCCATGTAAGATTTTGAGATAAAATGACAAACTCATTGCTACATTTTTATATTAGGAATAATTTAGATAATAGATGTAGCAGAGCTGAATATGTCACCTCGGCCTTATTGTGCGTAGAGATAAAACCTCTGCCATAAGTCACAAACTCCATTGTGCTATATCAATACAGGTGTATATAGATGTAGCTGAGCTGAACATATGGGGTTACAGAATTTCTGCATAGTAATAGGTTGACCTATTTGGTGCATTCATTTTAATAACAATTGACAACCTCAACTCTGCTACGTATGTACATATACATTTATAAAACAGGTGTAGCAGAGCTGAATATGTCATTAGAGCTATATCGTCTGTGTATAGTGATAGTAACCCTATGTAGAATACTGAGCTAGTTTGACAAGATGACAAATGACAAACTCATCTCTGCTACATCAGATGATGCCACACTTTATTACAATTCCTTTAATCTGGCATCTGATAATCCAGAAATTAATAATCTGGTGCTGGATTAAAGGACTGTGCAGGAATCCGCTCTAGGACAGTTGGTGGAGAAGATGTGACCCCCTGATTGTGAGGGTCCGGCCTATTCTGGGCCCCGGAGATAAACCTTGCCCCTGGCACATAGGAAGCCATTATAATTATTGTGTTATGAATGGAGATTAGTTAAAGCCATGAATGGCGGTGGCGGTGGCAGCGGCGATTGATTGTTGAATGGGGCGGCCGGGATTATCCGTTTTTTTTTTTTTTTTTAAGTCCTGACAGCTAATTATCAGCCTTGCCGTTCGCTAAATACGTCCCCGTTATTGCCGTACGCCATCATGGGCTTTAGCCGTAACAAGGCAGCTCCCTGACACTCATCATATCTGCTTAGGATTCTTAATAGACCAAAATTCCAGGCATTTTCCCCGGTTCAAAGAAGCCGGGCGGCCACTTGTGTGTGTGTGTCAGGCTGTATGCTGTGAAGCCTGGCATGTGGAAGGTTCGCACAGGCATCGGCGGGAGACGGCCTGCGGTGACACCTGATGTCGCTGCCTCTAAGGGGGGTACACCGCCACTGCCGCCGTGTAATTACAGAAGAAGAAGAATCTGGATCCCTGACGTCACTCTCAATGGATTCATCTGTATACTGTTCCTGATCAGTTGTATAAAAAGATGCAAAAATGTAAAAAAGTAGGCCAGGTCACATGACCCTTCTTTTTTTTGAAGATGAGTTTGTCATCTAATAACGGCATCTGACATAGGACTGCAGGTTTTATTCGTATACACCAGGGATAGGGAACCTTCGGCCCTCTGGCTGTGGCAAAACTACAACTCCCATCATACCTGGACAGCCGAAGACTGTCCAGCCATGATGGGAATTGTAGTTTTGCCACAGCTGGAGGGCTGAGCCCATAAATAGCTCCAGGACCAAAGTAACATATTCAGCTTTGCTGCACCAGCTACAGTTCTGCTATTCAGTAACATAACATATTCAGCTCTGCTGCACCAGCTATAGCTGTGCTATTCAGTAACATAACATATTCAGCTCTGCTACACAAGCTATAGCTCTACTATTCAGTAACATAACATATTCACCTCTGCTGCACCAGCTATAGCTCTGCTTTTCAGTAACATAACATACAGTATTCAGTTCTGCTACACAAGCTATAGCTCTGCTATTCAGTAACATAACATATTCAGCTCTGCTGCTCCAGCTATTGCTCTGTTTTTCAGTAACATAACATATTCAGCTCTACTACAGAAGCTATAGCTCTGCTATTCAGTAACATATATTCAGCTCTGCTACACCAGCTAAAACTCTGATTTTTAGTAACTTAACATATTCAGCTCTGCTACACCAACTATAGCTCTACTATTCAGTAACATAACATATTCAGCTCTGCTGCACCAGCCTAAAGCTTTATAGGTGCCTATTGATTTCAAAGCAGTGACCATGTATAAAGCATTAACCACCACATCAGTCTATATATAAGTACAGGAAAAATTCGCTATATTCTAATAAGCGTTAAATACGAGAGGTGTATACTGTAAATCGGAAGCGTTACTGCCATGGAAGGCGCCGGCACACTTTTCCAGGGCGAGTTCACATGTGACAGATGTGGTGCACAAATTTTTTTCAATTGGAAAGGGGGCTGCAGAAATCCATGTGGTTCCCGCCACAACAGCCCCATTGGAATGAATAGGATTTATCTAAGACAATCTAACAATTTTTTTTTTGTATTTTACAGCTTTATTGACTATATTTCGGGGGGGGGGACAGAGGTTGGCCTCGTATATGACAGTACAGTCGTAACTTAGAGTGTCCCTTTAAATGTGTGGTCCTAAGAGGCCACCATGTACAGTCCTGCAGCCACCCACATACCTTAGTGCTAAAGAGCTGACATTCATGGTGTATTTAGAGGCAGGTATGCGGCAGAGGCTGAAGGTGTGTCAGCGGTCGTCTGTCACACTTTTACAGTTCACTTCTATAGAATAGATTAGATAAGGGCCCCGGGGTCATCACAAGACTCGGCATTCTTCACACGGAAATAACACGGGGCTGGACGGTCACTGTTCATCCATTGCCGCCGTCCGCTCACCAGGAAACATCTCACGAAATAAATGCAGTTTATACGCTCAGTTGCTCATGCTGGTATTTTTGTAGCCGGGTAATATAGTTATCGTCCAGAGCTCAAGGACAACACTAAAGTTCAGTCTGTCCGCTGTGTTTTTTTTCCCCCTCTATATCAGAGGAGCTGAAGGTATTTTTATCGTCTTTATTATCGTATGTGACATATCTCTCTCTCTCTATATATATATAGGCCTTTATAGCTTTTTTGACTTTTTACAAAAATTTTTTTTTTTTTAATTTCTTACAAACACCCTATATTATACTGTAGGACATATACCTTTATTTTATATGTATGTTTTATTTTCTTTTCTTTTTTTCCCCTCCAATTTTTCCAAATTTTTGGTTTCCAACTTTTCCCTCTGAAAATTTTTGTAAGTCAGTGGGCTTGTCTTTAGAAGGTCAGCTCCTTCTAAGTGTCAGACTAGACTACTCTAGCCAGGGATAAGTGGGGTCAAGGCCTTTAAACTACACTTAAGCTGCTATGACTATAGTTACACCCATGGGGACTAGGGATACTTAGGAAGTGCATCAAGATGGCGCGAAGGGCAGACACAGTAGCTTTACTTGGAGTTGTTTAAATGAGTAGAATAGATTTTACGATATAGATCAGAAAAATCAGCCCTACCCAGGGGAGAAAACCGGTGTAGAAAACAATGAGGGGAGATTTATCAAACATGGTGTAAAGTGAAACTGTCTCAGTTGCCCCTAGCAACCAATCAGATTCCACCTTTCATTCCTCACAGACTCTATAGAAAATGAAAGGTGGAATCTGATTGGTTGCTAGGGGCAACTGAGCCAGTTTCACTTTACACCATGTTTGATAAATCTCCCACAATGTCTGTGATCCGCTCATGCTTCATTCATTATATGGCTGTTTCCTTGTCTCCCGTAGACTATAATGGAGAGTGACTGGTCCTGTTTGGGGTCCCAGTGGTCGTATCCTGTCGATATGTCATATATATGTTGCCATGTATATATTCAGCAGGGCTGTGGAAAGAGGGGGCCACAATTATAGATTATGAGGGTGGTGGTGTCAGGCGGCTGCTGAAAGGGGCCTCATTTTTATCATTGCTTACATTGAAATATATAGGAATCTTATGATTTTATGTGGTCTATAGGCTTAACTTGGGCTTCTCCATCTCTTGCAAAACTACAACTCCCATCATGCTCGGCCGCCCCCTCTCTTTTTAATTGATGGTCAGTTGCCCTTTAGTTTACACCGCTACCTATCCGCCTTCTGGCCCGCTCTATTACGTGTAAAGGGTAAGGGGTTGGGAAGGGGCCAGCGTGGAGAAGAATGTAGCGTATGACATGTTATTACTGATACAAACCACCTGCACACTATCTGGATTATCTGCGTCCAGTCCTTCTTCTCCAATTATCTTTGTGAACTATGCAAGAAATGTACTTTGTTATTGTAAAAATAGGTTTCACGCTCCTACTGAGAATGTATTTGTTACAGCAAGGACAGAGCCGGGCAGAACCTCGAAACTCTACCGCTTCGGCAAACCCCTCCGGTCAGGCTCAATGTACAGGCCTGATTTCAGGTGTCTATTTGAGTAGATTGGGTCAGATTGGAGCAAATTATCAAAATTACAGGTATGAGGCAACAACAATAAAAATGAGGCCCTTTTCAGCAGCTGCCTGACACTAGAGAGAGCATTCCCCAGAAGGAAGTTACAATGTTCCATTTCTGACTTGGTAACTTGGTAGGTGGTAACCAGCTGATCGGGGGTGTGTGTGTCTGGGAACTGGGGAGTGGTGGATGAGCATGCGCAGCGCCTCTCCGTTTGACCCCCGTTCTTGTAATGTGTGTCAATCCCAGCTAGTTAACCCTATCCTGTGCATAAGGGATAACTTTAATCTTGGGGTTACCCCTTTAAGCACTTTGTTATCTGCCGTCAGTGGCGTAGCTACCATAGAGGCAGCGTAGGCAGTTGCTATGGAGCCCGTTCAGGAGGGGGGCCCGGGGGAAAAGGTAACAGCCCTTGTCCTTCTGCTTAACCCCTTATGTACTGCAGTGTGTAAGTGACTCAATGTTTACTTACATGCTACAACACAAAAAAAAAGGTAAACAAGCAGAAGACAGAGATCTCTGCTTCACTGCACTGATAACCTCTGACCCCTGTTCTCCAGCTGGCAATTATGTGCAGTGCTTTGTGTTGTGCGTAAATTTTTTTGCTATGGGGCCGTGTGAATCCTAGCTACGCCCCTGTCTGCCATTACAGTTTTGGTGGAGATCACGTCCCGGTTTAGGTTTTCACCAGCAGGTGCTTCTATGGGGGCAGTGGGTCTATAATGAGAATCTGAGTATATTGACCCCCATTGCTCCTCCGCCTGTTCTCGTATACTGCAGCAGGTGTCCTCCATACCATGTGAGACACCAGGCTTCCGTTTTGTAGGGTCCCAGTCATGTGCTTGTTCACATGATGGACACATGGGTTTCCTCCGATGGGCTTCGTTCCTTCTTACCCTTCTTACCCCATGTCGTCGTTTCCAGTGTATAGATTGTAAGCTCCTGTTACTGCAGGAATGAGTGATGCTGGAACATAAGTAATTCCTCCTCTACACGTTACAGGAACGCCAACCCGCTTCCTGCGCACACTGCCACTTTCACTCTTCCTGCTGTGTACAGTATTGGTTTCATACTTCCCTCGACACCCCACATTGTGTCACCATCAAACTTCATCTGGGCCCTGTGCTTGTGTGATCATACGACATGCTGAAACATTATCACACCTTCTGCCGTCTCCTACGACACCAGCATCACTCCTCCTACAACACACCAGAGCCAGCAAGATTCACGCCTACTACATGCCAGAGTGTGCCAGCATCACACCTCCTGTTACCCAGAGCTCTCAGCCAAAGGATGGCACCGCACCACCGCCACACCCTCTACAGCCGAGCGGGGACACTACTGTCACACCCTGTACAATGGTGGGCTGCGGGAGACCCCTGTACTCTGCTGTGTGACACATTACCTAACATGTCTTGGGGTTATACTGGGTGTGTTATATACTGGATGCAATCTATCTCCTAGAGAGTCTCCATTTATTTATATAATTATCTATCTATTTTCTTTCTTTCTATTATCTATATCATATCTGTCTATATTATAACTATACATCCCTTATTCCATATATCTTTCATCTATCTATCTATCTATCTATCTATCTATCTATCTATCTATCTCTTATTCTATCTATCTATCTATCTATCTATCTATCTATCTATCTCTTATTCTATCTATCTATCTATCTATCTATCTCCTATTTATCTATCTATCTATCTATCTATCTATCTCCTATCTATCTATCTATCTATCTATCTATCTCCTATCTATCTATCTATCTATCTATCTATCTATCTATCTATCTATCTATTACGTATCTATCTATCTATCTATCTATCTATCTATCTATCTTCTATCTATCTATCTATCTATTTATCTATCTATCTATCTATCTATCTATCTCCTATTTATCTATCTATCTATCTATCTATCTATCTATCTATCTATCTCCTATCTATCTATCTATCTATCTATCTATCTATCTATCTATCTCCTATCTATCTCCTATCTATCTATCTATCTATCTATCTATCTATCTATCTATCTCCTATCTATCTATCTATCTATCTCCTATCTATCTATCTATCTATCTATCTATCTATCTATCTATCTATCTCCTATCTATCTATCTATCTTCTATCTATCTATCTATCTATCTATCTATCTATCTATCTATCTTCTATCTATCTATTTATAATCTATCTATCTATCTATCTATCTATCTATCTATTATCTATCTATCTATCTATCTATCTATCTATCTATCTCCTATCTATCTATCTCCTATCTATCTATCTATCTATCTCCTATCTATCTATCTATCTATCTATCTATCTATCTATCTATCTATCTATCTATCTATCTATCTCCTATCTATCATCTATCTATCTATCTCCTATCTATCTATTTATTTATTTATAATCTATCTATCTATCTATCTATCTATCTATCTATCTATCTTCTATCTATCTATCTATCTATCTATCTATCTATCTATCTATCTATCTTCTATCTATCTGTCTATCTATCTCCTGTCTGTCTATCTATCTATCTATCTATCTATCTATCTATCTATCTATCTATCTCCTATCTATCTGTCTATCTCCTATCTATCTATCTATCTATCTATCTATCTATCTATCTATCATCTATCTATCTCCTATCTATCTATCTATCTATCTATCTATCTATCTATCTATCTATCTATCTATCTATCTATCCATCCATCCATCAATCCATCCATCTGTCCCTTCAGACTTTAAACATTTCATCCCCTTCCCCTCCATCACTTGGGGTGAAAGCTAAAATAGTGGGTGGAGTATCTGGGGATTTGGAATCCGGAAATCCCAGAGATGTAATGAAAACAGAACGGACTTTTCACTCGCACTGTGTCTTGCTGGCAGCGAGTTCGCTTTCACGAGCCAATGTTTTTATTGTTGGTGTGCTCCAGACAAGTAGTGGGAACGACTTGTTAACCCTTCTCGCCAGCTTTAAAATAAAAAATTCCAAAATGTTTCGGAACCCATCAAATCCTTTCTGCTTTTTTAACCCTTGATGCAACGTCGGCGTCGGCGTCCCCTGCAGTGCATTGTGGGTCTTTTTCTATCATACAAAGGGTCAGCCATATGCACAGCAGATGTTGAAGCCTATGCGGCCACGCTTTTTTTTTTTTCTTCCCCTCTTTTCGCCATTAAAACACTGGTCATGAGTACTGTCACCATATATCACCGCTTTGCTGGCATAATTGGTATATGAATACATTAGCATATATTACCGAGAGGCTGCTAAAAATAAAGTTCCCACGGTGTGGTTTTCACGTATTTATTAATTTGTTCCAATGGCTGGACGTCCATTGCGCTGGCGTTTTTGTGGCCTGGACCCCATTGTTATGTTTCTGCATTCAGGATTTCACACCAGTTTCTCTCATTATAGCCTCGGCTGTCAGCAGTTACATCATCACAGCCATTCACCACCATCCCGGGCCCGGTTCACACTACTATTTTTCATCCTCTTCTTTTGAAAAAAAAAAAAAAAAAAGTCGAGGAAAACGCAACAGTTCAAAAAGCTGTTGAGGATTTTGGACTCTTTTACATTTAGGTCAATGGACGACAGATTGGGCAACGGATGCACGGATGGCATCAGGGTGATAATCAGTCGTCCAATCTGTTCTTTATTCCCACAATGGATCTTCTTTTTTTTCTTTGACATCCATGGGAATTTTTTTTTTTGAATCGGATGACCTTATACCGTTTGTTATCTAATCCGTTCACCGTTCAGATGTGATCGTACCCGTAATAATCTACAATTCTAGTGGTTGCCTCTTCCTCCAGATCCTGGACCGTGTGGGGATCCCGTCCGGGCCTGATTCCTGGAATGTTGGAGTCTGTGCATAATTTGGGGATAATTGCACAGCTGCTCTTGGGGTCTCCATCTCTGCGCTGACCCTGGTCACTGCGTCTGCCCCTGAATACATGTTTGCCTTCTCTTCCCCTTGTCTTTTTGTTTCACTTTGACAACCCCCCCCCCCCCCCTCCGCCTCCTCCTCAACTCCTTGTCTGTTCTCATTCCATAAACACTGGGATCATTACAAATCAGCTCCCATAGTGGAGCAGGCAGCTCCTTTGTGATCCCCACCTCCCTTTCTCTTGTCTCAGAGCTAAGGGTATGGTTTGTATTAAGGTCACTAACACGCACACACACAAAAAAACAACAAAAAGTCTGTATTGGTCCAAAGGCCTCCAAATCCCAAATAGAGAAGGATGGAGCGTAGGGTGGGGCATGCCATACGACATAATATTACAGCGTCTCCGCAGATGGATGATGGGAACAGCTCCTCCCCCACCACTAAAACCTACTAAGTTAATTACTGTGTCATTTCCATGT
This sequence comes from Dendropsophus ebraccatus, assembly GCF_027789765.1. Taxonomy (NCBI): domain Eukaryota; kingdom Metazoa; phylum Chordata; class Amphibia; order Anura; family Hylidae; genus Dendropsophus; species Dendropsophus ebraccatus. The sequence goes on along the minus strand of NC_091466.1, from coordinate 70,169,550 downwards.
CTGAGAGCATCAGTGAGACACGACTTCCTAGGAGACACAATGCCATTTTCTTTTACGCTCCTAGAAAGCCGGCGGACTGCATACACATGGACGGGTTTATGTATTAACACCGGGGAGGCAGCCGCACAAAGTCATCAAATAATAGGCCTGTACATGGAACTATACTGCGGAAATATGGAGACTGTGTGTGTGTGCTTACATCACTACTGACACAGTATATAGAGAGAAAGTCACAGACAAATCATATATGTGTGTGGGTGGGGGGGGGGGGGGGTAATTTTATCAAGTCACATGACTATCTATGAGTATCTATCTCCTATCTATCTATCTATCTATCTATCTATCTATCTATCTATCTATCTATCTCCTATCTATCTATCTCCTATCTCCTATCTATCTATCTATCTATCTATCTATCTATCTATCTATCTATCTATCATCTATTTATCTCCTATCTATCTATCTATCTATCTATCTATCTATCTATCTATCTCCTATCTATCTATCTATCTATCTATCTATCTATCTATCTATTACATCCATCTCCTATCTATCTATCTCCTATCTATCTATCTATCTATCTATCTATCTATCTATTACATCCATCTCCTATCTATCTATCTCCTATCTATCTATCTATCTATCTATCTATCTATCTATCTCCTATCTATCTATCTATCTCCTATCTATGTATCTATCTATCTATCTATCTATCTATCTATCTCCTATCTATCTATCTATCTATCTATCTATCTATCTATCTCCTATCTATCTATCTATCTATCTATCTATCTATCTATCTATCTATCTATCTATCTCTCTATCTATCTCCTATCTATCATCTATCTATCTATCTATCTCCTATCTATCTATCTATCTATCTATCCCCTATCTATCTATCTATCTATCTATCTATCTATCTCCTATCTATCTATCTATCTATCTATCTATCTATCTATCTATCTCCTATCTATCTATCTATCTATCTATCTATCTATCTATATATCTATCTATCATCTATCTATCTATCTATCTCCTATCTATCTATCATCTATCTATCTCCTATCTATCTATCATCTATCTATCTATCTATCTATCTATCTATCTATCTATCTATCTATCTCTCTATCTATCTCCTATCTATCTATTATCTATCTATCTATCTATCTATCTATCTATCTATCTATCTATCTATCTATCTATCTCATATCTTTCTCCCTATCCCTTCTCTTGTTCTCCATTCTGTCATTATCTTTCTTTCCCTTCCTCCCTTCCCTTCCCTTATTGTCTCTTTCCCTTCCAATCCCTTCTCTTTTCTCCCTTCGCTTCCTTGTCCATTCCTTCTGTTTCTTAGCTTTACTTTCCTTCTCTTTCTATTACCTCCATATTCCTTATGTCTCTTCCCTTCCGTTCTTCTCCCTCTCTTCCTTTTCTTTCCCCACTTCCTTTTCTTTTCTCCCGTAGCTCCCTCTCCTTTTCTTTTCTTTCCTCTCCCTTCTTCCTCCCCTTACTTTACCTCTCTTCTATATCTTCTCTTCCATTCTTTTTCCTTCCAACCATCCATCCTCTGCCTTTATTCCCTCCCATCTCTTTCCTCGCTCCTCTTCCTTTCTTTTTTCTATTCATTTCCCTAACTCCCTTTCCCCTTCATCTTCTTCCCCTTCCCTTTCACCATTTTCTTTTCCTCTGTTCCCCATCTTATCTTTCATCTTCTTTCCTTCCTTCCCTCCCGCGCTCCTCTTCCTTCCCTATTTTCTCTTCTTCCTCTTTATCCCTTTTCCTTATCTTCCTTTCCTCTCATCCCCTTTCATTACCTTCCTCTCCCTTTCCTTCCCTCCCATCTCTTCCCTCCCTCCTCTTCGTTTCCCTTTTCTATTCATTTCCCTAACTCCCTTCATCCCCTTCCTCTTCTTCTCTTCTTCCCCTTCCCTTTCACCATTTCCTTTTTCCTCTGTCCCCCATCTTATCTTTCACCTTCTTTCCTTCCTTCCCTCCTTCGCTCCTCTTCCGTCCCTATTTTTTCTTCTTCCTCTTTATCCATTCTCCTTCTCTTCCTTTGCTCTCATCCCCTTTTATTACCTTCCTCCCCCTTCCCCATTTTCCTTCCTCTCTTCCTTCCCTATTTTCTCTTCTTCCTCTTTATCCCTTTTCCTTTCTTCCTTCCCTCCCTTGCCTCTCTTCCTTCCCTATTTTCTCTTCTTCCTTCTTATCCCTTTTCCTTCTCTTCCTTTCCTTTCCTCCCATTACCTTTCTCTTCCTTCCCCATTTTCCCTTCCATCTTCTCTATGTTATATACCTACAGTAGACACATAACCATGACAGTGTATGGGCCAGTACATTGGATAACCCTCCCACCGGTGCAGGTATACCATTACTTGCAGTTACGGCCATTTCTTTGTTATTTCTCTAGAATATTCCCAGATTTCAGCGACACCTGGGCGTAGTAGTGGAAGACTTTGTTGTTTCTTGTGTGAAGTGTCAGCCTGGGACTCCTGCGGCCGAGGCCTCCTCTTACTTTCTCGGGTGGGCTGTTACCAGCTCGTAAAGAAAGGAGATTGAAGGGAAGTTTCCGAAGCAGGAAGTTTTATTTATTCTTTTTTTTCCTTTCTTTCCCCAGTTTCACGGGTGGCAGCCAGACTTGGCACCTGGCCATAGTATCTTTTGAAGGAGCAGAGAACCATTCCAAGTAGAAATTTATAGAGCAGAGTGTAGTAGGTTCAAGGGCTGGAAACCGCCAACAACTTCAGCCCCTTTTGTTACTAATCAGTCCTGCCAGCGGTTAAGCCGGTTTGCTCACTTGTACCTCATTCTACCCAGCAGACACATTTGTTTCTTTAACCATTTTAGTTCTGGTATTTAACACCAGTGAAGGTTAAGAAAATACTTGGAAGTTGGGGCCAAGAAAATTTAACATGAATCATCCCACCTTAATAATGGAGTTATACTAAAATCTATGGCTTTTCTGGTTTGTGGACAAAGTTGCATGGACATTTGTAGTATTACATTTGTATTGTACGTTATGTTTCTTTTTTCTATAGGAAAGTCCCCCTTAGTGTAGTTTGCATAGTGTGGGAGTAACGCTGTCTAGCAGCTACTCCATATCCGGCTAGGCCTGAACCATTGGAGGGGAAGAGGCCTCCGCTGGTCTCCGCATTCAGGTGTTCTGGGTAGTTTCACTCACACAGAACAGGAAGGGAAACTACCCAGGAGTCTGCTGTATTACTATACCCTGTCTAGTGTAGGTTCTACTAGACAGGATGCTAGAGGAGGCAGTGTGTCAGTGCTCTGTGTGTGTGTATATATATATATATATATATATATATATATACTGCCTACTTATGGTACTGCCTCCTTGCTGGGAGTCTAAACTCAAGACCTGCAATATGTAATGCGAAAGCAGGCTGCACTGTTATATATATAGACAGGGGGCGCTAATGGTCAGCCACAGGATGCACTGTTATATACGGAAGACAGGAACTGTAATGGTCAGTCACAGGATACACTGTTATATATAGAAGACAGGGGGCGCTAATGGTCAGCCACAGGATACACTGTTATATATAGAAGACAGGGGGCGCTAATGGTCAGCCACAGGATGCACTGTTATATACGGAAGACAGGAACTGTAATGGTCAGTCACAGGATACACTGTTATATATGGAAGATAGGGACTGTAATGGTCAGCCACAAGATCACTGTTATAGGTAGAACAGGGACTGTAATGAGTGTAGGAAGACTTACTGAAGTACCAAAAAGTTGTGTCTTCCATATTGAAGGCCGTCTTTCTTTGTGATACACAGCTGTGGTCCATAGGATCTTTGGCCGTCATTCAGATGGGGCAGCACAGGGCTTCATCTGCAGTGTACATTGACTACAGAGGGTTCCCGGACCCCCTTGGGGTAGACAGTGTGTACCACCCCACATCCCTTGTACCATGCAGGCGGATGCAGTGATTAGGTTAATGATTAGTGACACATTCTGAGTGACATCACGGCGGCAGGCTCGCTTTGTGGCAGTCTGTTGTCATCTCCGTAATTGCTGAATGAACTTTGCAGTAACTGGATGCAAATACCAAGCGTGTCCCGGAATTGATAGCATCTCATCAAATATTTTCCTTCATTAATTGAATTTTTATTAGACTGGTCAAAGGTATAGTAATATGTGATTGTATCTGTAGTAAATCACTTCCTAAGTGACTGGTTACACACGCCGGCCATTAGCAGCGGAGGAGAGGCCCCGGGTTTGCGGAGGAGAGGCCCTGGGTATGCGGAGGAGAGAGGAGAGGCCCCTGGTATGCGGAGGAGAGAGGAGAGGCCCCGGGTGTGCGGAGGAGAGGCCCTGGGTGTGCGGAGGAGAGAGGAGAGGCCCCTGGTGTGCGGAGGAGAGGCCCCGGGTATGCGGAGAAGAGAGGAGAGGCCCCTGGTGTGCGGAGGAGAGGCCCTGGGTATGCGGAGGAGAGAGGAGAGGCCCCTGGTATGCGGAGGAGAGAGGAGAGGCCCCGGGTGTGCGGAGGAGAGGCCCTGGGTGTGCGGAGGAGAGAGGAGAGGCCCCTGGTGTGCGGAGGAGAGGCCCCGGGTATGCGGAGGAGAGAGGAGAGGCCCCGGGTGTGCGGAGGAGAGGCCCTGGGTGTGCGGAGGAGAGGCCCCGGGTATGCGGAGGAGAGAGGAGAGGCCCTGGGTGTGCGGAGGAGAGAGGAGAGGCCCAGGGTGTGCGGGGGAGAGAGGAGAGGCCCCGGGTGTGCGGAAGAGAGGCCCCGGGTGTGCAGAGGAGAGAGGAGAGGCCCCAGGTGTGCGGAAGAGAGGCCCCGGGTGTGCGTAGGAGAGGGCCTGGGTGTGCGGGGGAGAGGCCCCAGGTGTGCGGAGGAGAGGCCCCAGGTGTGCGGAGGAGAGGCCCCAGGTGTGCGGAAGAGAGGCCCCGGGTGTGCGCAGGAGAGGCCCTGGGTGTGTGGAGGAGAGGCCCCAGGTGTGCGGAGGAGAGGCCCCAGGTGTGCGGAAGAGAGGCCCCGGGTGTGTGCAGGAGAGGCTCCGGGTGTGTGGAGGAGAGGCCCCAAGTGTGCGGAGGAGAGGCCCCAGGTGTGCGGAGGAGAGGCCCTGAGTGTGCGGAGGAGAAGCCCTGAGTGTGCGGAGGAGAGGCCCTGGGTGTGTGGGGGAGAGAGGAGAGGCCCCGGGTGTGCGGAGGAGAGGCCCCGGGTGTGCGGAGGAGAGGCCCCGGGTGTGCGGGGGAGAGAGGAGAGGCCCCGGGTGTGCGAAGGAGAGGCCCCAGGTGTGCGGAGGAGAGGCCCTGGGTGTGCGGGGGAGAGAGGAGAGGCCCCGGGTGTGCGGAGGAGAGGCCCTGGGTGTGCGGGGGAGAGAGGAGAGGCCCCGGGTGTGCAGAGGAGAGGCCCCGGGTATGCGGAGGAGAGGCCCCGGGTGTGCGGAGGAGAGGCCCCAGGTGTGCGGAAGAGAGGCCCCGGGTGTGCGGAGGAGAGGCCCCGGGTACGTGGAGGAGAGGCCCCAGGTGTGCGGAGGAGAGGCCCCAGGTGTGCGGAGGAGAGGCCCCAGGTGTGCGGAAGAGAGGCCCCGGGTGTGCGGAGGAGAGGCCCTGGGTGTGCGGGGGAGAGAGGAGAGGCCCCGGGTGTGCGGAGGAGAGGCCCCGGGTATGCGGAGGAGAGGCCCCAGGTGTGCGGAGGAGAGGCCCCAGGTGTGCGGAGGAGAGGCCCCAGGTGTGCGCAGGAGAGGCCCCAGGTGTGCGGGGGAGAGGCCCTGAGTGTATCTATCTATCTATCTATCTATCTATCTCCTATCTATCTATCTATCTATCTATCTATCTATCTATCTATCTCCTATCTATCTATCTATCTATCTATCTATCTATCTATCTATCTATCTCCTATCTATCTATCTATCTATCTATCTATCTCCTATCTATCTATCTATCTATCTATCTATCTATCTATCTATCTATCTCCTATCTATCTATCTATCTATCTATCTATCTATCTATCTATCTATCTATCTATCTATCTCTCTCTATCTATCTATCTATCTATCTCCTATCTATCTATCTCCTATCTATCTATCTATCTATCTATCTATCTCCTATCTATCTATCTTTCTATCTATCTATCTATCTATCTATCTATCTATCTATCTATCTCCTATCTATCTATCTATCTATCTATCTATCTATCTATCTATCTATCTCCTATCTATCTATCTATCTATCTATCTATCTATCTATCTATCTCTCTCTATCATTCCTCCTTTGTCCTTGTCTTCTCCTCTCACCATGTGACCCCTGCAGTCCCTCACGATGTGCCCGATCCTGGACGTCCTTCTCTCCCTCCTTGGTAATTGGACATTTGGGAGAGCCGCACACACACACACACACACACACACACACACACACACACACACACACACACTGTAATTGTTTGGCAGCAAAATGGGAGAGTGTGATATTAGCAGTTTTTTTTTTTTTTACTTTTTCTAATTTGAGTGTTAAGAACGGCGGTGCGTCTCTCCAAGAGTTTCACATCTGCCGGAGCTGTGCATCATTCCCTGGGGTCCCATTTATAACAATCTAACAAGATAGGATTTGCCTTTGAATATCTGTAAATATGGCTTAAGATCACAAAACGAAACTCATCATTGTTGAAGACTAAAAGGCAGAAAAGCGTTGTTTGATGAATGTGCATATTGTCGCTTCCTTCGCGCACACACAGGAGATAAAACACTTAGGAAAGTTGCTCTTTCCCTCCAACATCTGCATTCACACACATTTAATTGCCGCTTCCCTCCGTCCTGAGACGTACGGTTCGTCGTCAGGCAGCTGCTTTTATTAGGTTCTATCATTTGTTTTATCATTTGTAACCCTTCGCGCGCCAGGACGTTTCGGACCACCTTACACTGAACGTTTGTACTGCCCCATCCTTTAGGTAACGTATCGTGATGTTTGAGCGCCGTGCGACAGTATTGTTCTTGCCTATATGAAATTTTTTGTGCACTGTATGGCGGTATTATTTATTCATTAGCGGCATACGGCGCTGTTATTTATGCATTGATTTATACTGATATATGGCTGCTGCTTGGAACTACTATTTGTACATTTTATGATGCCAGTGTTTGGGTGGTATATGGCACTATTATTTTTGCCTTTATACAATTTCTGTGCACTGTATGGCGGTATTATTTAATCATTAGAGACGTAATCATTTATGCATTGATTTATACTGATATATGGCTGCTGTATGGAACTGCTGTTTGTAGATTTTATGATGCCAGTATGTGAACAGTGTATGGCGCTATTGTTTTTGCCTATATGCAATTTTTTTGCACTGTATGGTGGTATTATTTATTCATCAGTGGCATATGGCGCTGTTATTTACGCATTGATTTATACTGATATATGGCTGCTGCTTGGAACTACTATTTGTACATTTTATGACACCAGTATTTGTACAGTGTATGGCGCTATTATTTTTGCCTTCATACAATATCTGTGCACTGTATGGCGGTATTATTTAACCATTAGAGCCGTAATTATTTATGTACTGAATTGTATTGATATATAGCTGCTGAATTTAACTATTCTTTGTACATTTTATGATGTCAGTATTTAGGTGGTGAGTGGCGCTATTATTTTTGCCCTTATACAATTTGTGCGCACTGTATGGCGGTATTATTTAACCATTAGAGCCGTAATTATTTTTGTACTGAATTGTATTGATATATAGCTGCTGAATTGAACTATTATTTGTGCATTTTATGATGCCAGTATTTGAAAGGTGTATGACACCATCATTTTGAGCACACTGTATAACAGTATTCTTTAAGCATTGTCTGGGTGCGGTATGGAACTGTTATTTGTCTTATAATGCTAATATGTGTGCAATGTATGGCGCTATAGTTTGTACATTAGATAATGCTAATATTTGGGCACTGTATGACCATATTATGTAGGCTCCATATAGCTGTATTACCTAAAGCATTGTCTGTCACTATTGTTTCGGTGCTGTATGGAACTATGATCTGTGTGTTTTATGATGCATATATGTGGGCAGTGTGTGGCGCTGTTCCCTTTGCACTAACTGATGCTTAAGTTTGGACACTATATGAAAGTATTTCTTAGGTTGTGTATGGCGCCATTATTTATACATTGTCTGGCACTGTTATCTGCAAGCTATATGAAAGTAGTGTTTGCATATGATAATGCTAATATTTCAGCAGTATATGGCACTTACATTTGGCCATTATATGGCAGCACCACTTAGGTACCATATGACAGTATTATGTAAGCATTGTTTGGCACTATTACTGTTAGGAACTATTATTTATATATTCTTGTATTTGGACCCTGTATAACTGTATTGTTTGTGTTTTAAACACCACCAATATATTTTGCACTATGTGACAGTATTATGTTGACCTAGTGTGGGCAGTATTATTTATCTGTGTGTTGTATGGAACTACTATTTGGACACTGTATACTTTATTATGTAGTAATATATGACTAGTGTGTGTTTTTAATCTTTGACAACTGTTCAGCACTATTATGTGAGGACTATATGGCAATATTATTTATGCTGTGCTCTCAGCTGCCATGTACACAATGCAACCTTGTAAAATGTGGAAATGGCTTCAATCATTGTTTTTATAAGCCGCTACATGTTGTATGATACCCTTACATAGCGTGATATAGAACGTGAAGTTACCTGTTTACAAAACTGAGCAAACTCAGCTCTGCTACACCTACCTGTGCGTCACTTAAAGGTGTTAAATGGTTAAAAAAAAAATCAAAAACTCTTTTGAATTACATTTTTTACATTTATTTTCATGTATTTTTCTGCAGCGAGATCCCTGTGCGTGTGTGGTAACGTAACGCGGGAACCACATAAGTATTGTTTTTATTAGACGGACCCTTCATCTTTTGTTTGCCGCGGTATAATTTACAGCAGATTATTTGTCGACTGGTAATATTTTTTTGGCTACAAAACCCCCTTAAAATGACGGTATAAATGTCCCCACAATAAATTCTCTCTGTTATTATTTTCCTTTAAATGGTGTTGTTTTTTTTTTCCTAATTGCTTTTTTTTTTTTGTTCTGTCTTTTCGTTGGTTGATCTATTAGACGTAGGTAAATAAATCATATTTACATTTGGCATTCTTGGTAGTGGAAAGAAAAAAAAAATTCACTTGGCTGTTTTTATTTCCTCATTTCTAAGCATTTGCTTCCTACCTGTTTTTGAGCGAGTGCCCAGAAATAGTAGTTTCTTTTTTTTTTTTTTCTGTGAAAAGAGAGAATAATGCCAGGCGGCCGCGCTCCTGCCAAATAAACTGCTGGATTGCAAAACTCAGTGACGTTCTTCAGCTCAGTTCGGATTTCCTGAGAAGTTTTTTTTTTGCAGATAGTTGAGGTTGGGGAGCTCAAGAGCATTGTGGATCCTGGAAGCCTATCTGATGTAGACCACCCCTAGATTCCGTACCTTCATTTCCTGGGGCGGGTTCATTTTCTGTGAATTTAGATAGTAATTTCCTCTTTGTAGATTTCATGATTCTGCGTAAGAGCCAGGTTCCCATGGGGCATCTGTATGGTATATGTCTGGCACAGTCATTCACGTAAAAAAAAAAAACTTACAATAATTTTCAAAAATTTGATCAATTTTCCATGTAAGGCGATTGTTTGACGTCCGGGAGAGTCATTTACATACAAAATACTTTCAAAAAGTTTTCAAAAATTTGAGCAGTTCACTAAAAATGTTGAGATTTGTTCACAGGGGGTTTATCTAGTATCTGGCCTGGTATGTTACATACAAAACACTTGAAGAATTGTGCACTTGGACCATTTGTTTGGCATCTTTCCGCCATTGTATTTTTACATACAGACAACTTAAAAAATATTTCAAAAAATTTGAAGAATTGTCGACATTTGGAGTCAAAGTTTAGGCCAGGGGTTGAAGCCTTTGGCGTGTCCTCTCTTTGGTAGGATTTTAAATAAAAACATTTAAAATAATAAAAAAAATTGAGAAGCTGTCCATATAGGGAGTTTTCCGCCTTTTTTTTTTTTTTTTTTTTTTTTTTGGACAGGGGGTGGAGACCTTCCTCCATTCATTCCAGTGTATGTTTTTTTTTTTTTTCAGTTGTACTATTTTTTTAACCCCTTAAATTCTTCAGTGAATTCTTTTATGATTATCAGTTACAATAATATAGTTCTATATTGTTTCTAAAAAATGTTTTGGCTACTATAGTATACAGTCATCTGTCTGCTGTATGTTAATGGAGAAAAAAAACCACCACAACCTAAAAAACAAAAAACAGTGGACCTTGTTGTCGCCATATTGTGTATTTTTGAAACTGCTCTCGACCCATAGGCCATAGTGTAGTGTCTGTTCAGGTTTAGGCTATTTTTTAGGTTACCACCTGTTACCTGGTACCTGTTGGGGGTTGACTGGGTATTATGTGCCAGTTTTTCTTGTTTTTTTTTTAAGGCTTTGTTCACATTAGCATCTTGCCTTCTTTTCTTAAAGGAGCCTTGACGACTGTTTTTTTTCCAATAAGAACCCATTACAATACGAGATGTAGCCTTAAATGCTGCATTACAAGAGATGTTCTCTCTATCTGTTGTTTTTGGCCGTGTCCTCGAAGGACTTTTACATTTTTTGGCGATTTTTCAAGGTCCTCCAGATGCAAACAGAAGCACATATTTTCTTTGAATCATCAAGTATTAATCTCCCTTCTCTATCGCTAACATGTCTAGTCTAGATCTTACTTTTCAACGTATCAAAAATTATAAACCATTTCCAGTTATTTGGTCAAAACCTGTCATAAATTGGCTCATAAATCACAGGCCTCGTGCGTGAAACGTGGAGCGGCGGCAGAGATGAGGCGTTGTCCCTGGCAACCAATCAGATCGCTGCTGCTTTGGAATTGGTTACTGCTCTTTTTGTGCCTTTTACTGTAAGGATTAGAAAGAATAAACACAGCTACTTTGTTGCCAAAACAGCGCCACCCCTCTTCTCAGGTCGTGTGCGGTATTACAATTCACCTCCATCTACTTCAGTGGAACTGAGCTGTAATACTACACCCAAACAAGGAGGACAAGGGGGGGTGATGTTTTTGGAATAAAGTGGCCATGTTTTTCTAACCTCTTCAAAGGAATCCCAGCCAATTGTGTCAAATAACAAACTCATCCCTGCTACATGTATATAGTTGAGATATATCTAAGCGATTGGTGTTAAATGTAATCTTTCCCCTCGTAATAGTAAACGATGGAAGTCGCCGCACGGAAAAGACCCTCTGTCCAGTCTGTTTACAGAGACTTGGCCTTTATGGTGACTTGATCTGACCAGACAGCCCCCATTTAATGTGAATATTGCCTTAAGCTTGCTGTACGTTGCCTTATCCTATCCATTAAATCCTGACTCCCGATCTTATGACTCCGCCGCCGCCGCCGATTATAACACCACCCCCCCCCCTTCTTCATTTCCTTTCCGGAATATGTTTATTATGATCATTTTCTTATTTGTAGTTAATAACATATAGTGGAAGACATGAGCGTTCTCGTCTGGGAGGACGCCCCCCCCCCCCCTTCCTTCTCCGTCCTCCACGTGACGATGATTTTCAGCAAGAATAATGCCAACAAGGGTTTTTTTTATATATATTTTAATAGATTTTTGTCAGGGGGTAAAATGGAGCAGATGTGGCGGAAAAAAGGCTGATGTGTTCTATATTGTAACTACATCTCGTGGTTCATAGGAGATGAAAATGTTTCATTGAGTCATTTACGGGCTGGTTGTAATACGGCTCTAGATCTTGATTAGGATTTAACTACTGCTGAGCCAATTATAAACAAGGGTGGCGGGTGTTTTTTTTTTTTTTTTTTAATTGGGGGGGGGTAGTTTAAACTTTTCAAAAAAATAAATTACGGGCTGCAGCAGAGCTGCGTTAGCCACTTGGCACAACTCGTGGCAGCAACGTTTTTTGCCTGGGACTCCGGCCAAGTCTACTGCCCAGCTCCGTATAAATATTCCCGTCAAGATTGCAAGCTCTTAGGGCAACAATGCCGTTTGGTGTCATTTTTATTACTTTCACGTAATATAAAAAAAAAAAAATTACAACATAAACGCCGTCAGCTCCTTCTTCCCAGATCGCTGTATACTTCATTAGCATTTACACAAAGCCTTGGATGTAATTATAAACAAGGGCAACAACGCATCTAAAATTAGACGCCAACCAACAATTATTTAACAATCGTCGGCAACGCTTTATCGTCTCGGTCCTGGAAACAAAAGGGGGGGTCGGAGCCGCAACGGTTTAAAAAAATTCTGTCATTTTTTCAAAGGTCAGTTGAGTTACGGTTGAAATTTTTAAAAAAAATTTTTTGCACCCTCCCTCCTAATAGGGGACACCTTTTTTGCAGGTGGATCGGACGATCTATCGGGTGGAAAAAAACAAAACAAAAAACAACCTGGCTCCTTGAGTGACTCCCAAACCCTTCGTCGCGTCTTTCCACCGCTGCATGCTTGTTCTCTGTTAATCACTTGGCAAGCGCTTATTTGAATATTAAAAATTTCTTTAATCATCAAAGGCAGGAGCGCTGCTTCATGAATATTCATATTTCTCTTCTCAGACTAGATTCTAGTTCATTACCCTGCAGTAAAGCCAAACAGTCATCAATCGCGCTCATTACAGCCTCTGGCGTTTTGATTGGCTGCCTGCTGGTAGGAGCTTGTTTTTTTCTTTTTTTTTCTTTTTTCCCCCTTCGTTTTTTCCCCCTTCCTTCTTCCGCGCAAGTTTCCGTCGTATACCTGCCAAAAAAAACAACAACAACAAAAAAAACACCAGCAGCCCTGCCATAGGTTTCAATGGCTAATAGGGCTAAATAAAGAAATAAAAAAATAAAATAAAATAATAATAATAAAAAAAACTTTGCAAAGTTGTGCGTAAGAAAAAAAAAAAACATATAAGGGAAAACGAGCTTTGTAGAAGAATATTTGTCAAGAGAGTTGACGTAAGTTTCATTTGCATAATGACTTTGTACTTCTGCATTAATAAAATTTGCATATGAAGCCATGTTAATTACTCCTGATCATGCTTTTTGCATTCATGCATAGTAATTTTCTCCGACTTGTGAGAATTAATGTCTTGGCTTTGGGGTGGGGGGGTAGGGGGGGTGTTGGAGGGACACGGTACAGGCTGTAATATCTTTAGCGTCAGTCCCCTTGTTAACCCCTGTGATCATGGAATTAAGGGGGGGACCAATATTAGGGAATAGTTAAAAAAATTGGGGCAAATTGAAAAATTTTTAAAAAAAAACAAAAACCAAAAAACATAATTGGGCGGGTCAACGAAGCAGCTGTGTACGGGTGTATTTATTTATGTAAATGATCAGGGGGATACATTGTTTCATTTTTTTGTTGTTCAGTTGTTCAGATTAGGGGTGATTCTTCCACTGGACACCAGGGGGCGTCTGGGATGTCGGTGCAGGATGGGACCACCTCCCCACTGTTTTTAATGAGTCTTGTGTTCTGGAGGAGATGGGCATGACCTTCAGGTTTTCTTTTGTTTTTGTTGTTTTTTTTTTAACTGTTACAATTTGAAATTTAAATTGTCAACTGATTTTCATTTTTTATTTTTGAACAGAATAACTTTATTAAAAATGCTCTGGAATCTTAGATTCACCCACAAATGCATCTCGAGGGATTCATAGATGGATCGCTTATTCGGAGAGAGATCTATATTGTGTCTATGGGAATCTGTGTGTCTATCCTTTAAATCAGGGTTTGGGAACTTTTGGCCCTACAGCTGTTGCAGAACTACAATTCCCATCATGCCTGGACAGCCAAAGCTTCGCTTTGGCTGTCCAGGCATGATGGGAATCGTAGTTTTGCAACAGCTGGAGGGCCGAAGGTTCCCAAACCCTGCTTTACCATGTCACTATGCAGATTGCAGGTTGAACCCTGTTTTGCATTTATATACTAGCTATAAAGGTATAAAGCCTATGTATAGCAGTGCTGGGATTATTCTTTTTTTAAAGGGGTAGTCCAGGATTTAAAAAACATAGATGTTTTCTTCCAAAAAATAGCGCCACACCTGTCCTCAGGTTGTGTGTGGTATTGCAGCTCATCCCAATTCACTTAAATGGATGCAGAACACAAACCGGAGACAGGTGCGGCGCTCTTTTTGGATGTACACAGCATGTTTTTTGTTTTTTTTGTAGATGTAGCAGTGCTGGTATCTCAGTAGTCTTAAAGGGGTTATCCAGCGCTACAAAAATATGGCCACTTTCTTCCAGATACAGCACCGCTCTTGTCTCCAGTTCAGGTACGGTTTGCAATTAAGCTCTATTCACTTCAATGGAAATGAGTTACAAAACCTGCACCCAAACTGGAGTCGAGAGAGGGGCTGTCTCTGGAAGAAAGTGGCCATTTTTGTGTAGCGCCGGATAACCCCTTTAACTCTGCTGTCTATAGCTAAACTAACCCGTCCGTCCATCTTATTTTCCATCTTCTAGTCTCCAGGTCAGGAGGAGTAGGGATCCTTGGCTCTCCAGCTGTTGCATAACTACAACTCCCATCATGCCTGGACAGCCAAAGCTAAAAAATTATGGGAGTTGTAGTTTTGCAACAGCTGGAAAGCCGAGGTTCCCTTACCCCTTCTCTAGGTGATGCTAAACTACAACACCACACTTGAGTTGTAGCCAGCATAGTCAGCTCTGCTACATCTATAGCTGTACACTTGTCCCATTTAGGTCTGGATGTAGCAGAGCTTAGTTTGTAACTCGCCTTCCCTTTATGCTCAGCACATTAGGTTTTCCCCACAGAGAACACCTAGGAGTTGTACTCGGCTCTGCTACACTGCCAGTCTCGGCTCTGCTACATCTGCCCAGGGTCGGGGAGGAAGCTGTATTCAGGTTACAGTAGCTTTTCTACAATAAAACCAGTGGGCCTGCCCCTTCGCTCGTGCGCTGAGAACTTTTACGTTACTGCTGTGCTCCTCCAGTCACATTTTTCTTCCTGACCTCTTTATTTCACAACTGGAAAATGCAGTCAGTTCTCCTCTGCGAGCGCTCTCACCTCTGACGCTCTCTTCTCTCAGCGTTCTGTCTCATAAAAGTCGCACAGAAGGTACCGTCACCCAGAAAACTCCTGCAGGGGCCCCGCCGTCGCTCTCCAAGTTATTACATGAAATGACGGGCCGGGGGCAATGGTTTTTTTTTTTCTTTTTCTTCTTCAACTTTTTTAAAAGCAATTTATAAGGGCCATTTACTATAGTGGAGGTGTCACACAGTTACCTGGGCGATCGTGTCCTCTCTGATGTATAATGGGGTTATACTGAGATGTAGCAGAGCTGAACTTAGGATTTAACTCATTTGTGGGTTTACAGGCCGGATAAGAGAATGCTGCGGGGTTAGTTCATGTCCTGTGGGAAAAAGAAGAGATTGTGAAGGTAACAGTAACAAACTCAGCTCTGCTATGTGGGTAGCAACACTGTAACACTGTGGTCTCCGACTACAACTCAGTCTCAGCTCTGCTACTCTATGGTGGTATAGCTTAAAGTGTCACTGTTGTTTAATTTTTTTTGCAGAAATCAATAGTACAGGTGATTTTAAGAAACTTTTTAATTGGGTTTATTAGCTGAAAAATGCATTTTTATCATGAAAAAGCAGTTTGATGGTGCGTTCACACCTACAGGATCTGCAGCTGATTTTCTGCAGCAGATTTCATTTAAATAACTGAACACAGCATCAAATCTGCTGCAGATCTGCTGCAGATCCTGTAGGTGTGAACGCACCCTGAAGCTCTCCCCCCTGTCTTCATGGCTCTCTCATAGAGAGAGGAGGGGTGGAGGGAGATGAGACACCAAAACAGGACTACAAAGAGTTAATTTACAGCTACATCCCTGGGCTATCTCCTCTGACAGTCAGCAATGACCGCTCTGACCTCTGAATACCGGCTTTCACACATGTCCCGCTGTGTAATCTTCTGCTCTATGCTGGCGACTAATCTCCCTCCTCCCCCCTCCCCTCTCCATAGATTACACAGGGCCCAACTGATGTAAAAGAGTCGAGATTTCCTGATAATGAGCAGTGGATGAGAGAGAGAAGGGAGGGGGGGGGACCTGGGGAAAGTCTTTGTGAATGCAGATAATGGTAATAAACCGAATTACAAAGTTTCTTAAAATCGCCTGGACTATTGATTTCTGAAAAAAAAAAAAAAAAATGACAGTGACACTTTAACTAAAACTTGTATATCGGTAACTCCTCACTTGTGACAGCTCTGCTACTCTATAGTGATATAGTTTGACTAAAACTTGTTGTATGTCTGTACCTCCTCACTTGAGTTGCGGCAAGTGACATTTCCAGCTCTGCTTCGCCTTTAGATGTTTAGCTTCATTGGCTGCCCTGTAACTTGAACCTGTAGCTCTCCAGCTCTGCTATATCTGTACTGGTCAGATTGGTTGTGACACTACATTTTCTCACTGAGCAATAATCTCAGCTCTGCTACATCTCTAGTTGTTTAGCTCAACTAAAAACTGTTCCTTAGCTGTTGTGAAACTATAACCTCGCATGTGACAAACTCAAACCTGTAATTGTATAGTTTATGTAACATGTTGCCTCCAGCTGGTACAAAACTATAACATGTGGATGGTGGCAATCTCAGCTCTGCTACTTCCATCCTCATCGTCTTGTTCTCCAACCTGTTGCCTTCAACACCTAAAGGGGTACTCTAGAAAGTTTGTAATTTTATTCTATTTAAAAATCTCCCAGTACTTATCAGCTGCTGTATGTCCTGCAGGAAGTGATGTATTCTCTCAAGTCTGACTCCTCTGTCCTTGTCCATGTCCAGAGCAGGAGAGGTTTTCCATGGGGATTTGCTGCTGCTCTGGACAGTTCCTGACATGGACAGAGGTGGCAGCAGAGAGCACTGTGTCAGACTGGAAAGAACACACCACTTCCTGCAGGACATACAGCAGCTGGTAAGTAGTTGAAGACTGGAGATTTTTAAATAGAAATAAATTACAAATCTGTATCACTTTGGAAGAAGAAGAAGAAGAAAAAAAAAAATTCTCCGGAGTACCCTTTTAAGTTTTGATCATTGACAATCTCAGCTCTGCTACATCTATAGTTGTATGGCTTAAAGGGGTTGTCCAGGCTAAGAAAAACATGTCTTGATTTTTTTCCCAGCAGTTTGGGTTTGGGGTTTTACAGCTCAGTTCCTATTAGGGTACGTTCACACTTACCGGATCGGCAGCAGATTTCATTTAAATAACTGAACACCGCATCAAATCTGCTGCGGATCCTGTAGGTGTGAACGCACCCTCAAAGTGAATGGTACTGAATTGCAATACCACACACATCCTGAGGAACTGAGTGGCGCTGTGTTATTTCTAATCCTGGATAATCCCTTTAACTAACACTTCCTGCTACCTGTTGCAAAACTACAACTCCCAGCGTGCCCTGACAGCCTTCGGCTGTCAGGGCACGCTGGGAGTTGTAGTTTTGCAACCGGCGGAGAGACACAGGTGGCAAATAAGTGTCGAGATACAAAGCGAGACCTGTTGTTTGTTGTGTTCCGTGGACTCTAATGTGTTAGATTAGGAAGCAGATCAAAAATGTTGATGACAGGAAATGAGCTTGTGCGTAAACTTCCCTTGAAGATCAGACCTCACAAAAGAGCACTTAGTGTCGACTTTTTCTCCTTCTGCGCAGAGCCCGAGTATTTACATAGGGAATTTAGACTCCTTTACTTGTGGTTTTGGCAGCGTCTTCACACAAATGTTTTGCACTGGTGGTCTCGTAGCCATTTAAGATAAACGACAAAATCAAACGCAGCCCTTCCGAGATGAGGAGCGGGTCCCGTGCCAAGGATGAAGTAGTATTCCTTGTTGGTTCACAAGTGGAGACAGCGAGCCAGTACATCAGTAAATAACTTCTGCCGCGTGTGTATGTGCAAACATATACATTACGGAAGGGAAAAAAATAATATTTACATTTTGTAATTTTTTAAAGTTTTTTTTTTGTAATTTTTTTATTTTTTTATTTCATATTTCTGGTATAAATTATTTTAAAAAGTATGGTAGGATAAGAGAAATGAAGTTCCGCACTCACCGGATCCGATGCAAGCCGATGTATAAATTATTTTAAAAAGTATACTTGATAAAAAAAAAAAATCGTAAATGTTATTTGAAACTGGCCCCTATATCCCCCAAGGAGAAACTTGACATCTAAATCTTCTTATCCCTTACAGTATTTAAAGGGGTTGTCAAGGAGGATCTTTTTGTAAAAAGGGTTAAAAAATGTTGAAATGCTATGCCTATACAACACCGTATTGTCCAAAATAATGCTGCCATACAGTACTTAAAGGGGTTGTTTGGCAGTATAGTATTTAAAAAAAACACCCATAGAATACTGCCATTCATTGTCCAAAATAATGCTGCTAAACAGCATTTAAAGGGATTTTTGGGCAGTATAGGATTTTTTTTTTTTTTTTAAATAGGCAGACTGGGTTAAAAAATAGCGCCCATACTAAGCACATACAATACTGCCATTCATTGTTCAATATAATGCTGCTATATAGTACTTAAAGGGGCATAAATCATTTTTGAAAAAAAAAAATAAGACGTATGTACCTCTCCAGTAAGGATGGTCTGAACCTGCAGAGGTTTGGGTTTGTATGAACCCGAACGCTCGGCATCAGATTCCTGCTGTCTGCCCGCTCCGTGCAGTGGGTGGATGCAGTGGGAGGACTGCCTGGAAAACTGGGATACAGCCTATGGCTATGGCTGTATTCCAGTTTTCCAGGTGGTCCTCCCACTGTATCCACCCTCTCCACGGAGCGGGCAGACAGCGGGAATCATTGCCAAGAGTTCGGGTTCGTACTGCAGGTTCGGACCATCCCTACTCTCCAGTCCCTCACCGCTGTCTTTTTGATGCTCATTGGGATCCCAATGATTTCCTCTTCCTGGTCCCGTTCTGACAAACAGGTAAGAATCGCTCAGCCAATCACTGGCTACCCCTTTAACCTGCATCAGGCAGTGATTGGCTAAGTGGGAATTTTTATGGGAACAGGAAGTGGAGATCAGTGTGGACCTGGCGAGCATTAAAGCAGCAGCAGAGGGGATTGGGGAGATAAGTAACTCTTTTTTTTTCTGATCGGCGATCAGCTGTGATCTGTTAGGCAAACTGGCAATAACATTACATTTCCCTGCAGTGCCCCCACAGGGCAAAGAAAGCATTACACAGTGCCTATCTGAATCAATGAGCAGTCTGTGTAAGGGCCGGGTTAACACTACGGAAAGTCCATGCGAAATCCGCCCGTGCGGACTCGGGGCCGAATCCTGGCTTCTATTTGTTTGAGTGGGAGGGCTTGTGCCTCTCCGCGCAAAGAATTGACATTCAAACAGATAGAAGGCAGGATTCAGCGCCAATTCTGTATGGTGCACAAGCCCTAATGCCAGGGGCATAACTACCACTGTAGCAGCCATAGCGGCTGCTACGGGGCCCGCTGCATCAGGGGGCCCCATGGCCTGCTCCTGCAATACACTGGGCCCCATGAGCTGTCATCATTAGCACAACCAGGGGCCTCCTGGGTTCTGCAAATGTCCCTTTAACTGCAAGCACTCCTGACTATACTTGACAGCGTAGTGGTCAGTCAGGGGGCCCAATCAAAAGTTCGCTATGGGGCCCAGACATTTCTAGTTACACCCTCTATGTGTAACCACTCTCCATTCTTACTAGTAGATAAGAATCCTGAACAGACCCCCACCCCACCCCCGTTGTATTTACTCCTTTGCTCCCTAATAGGCTGTGTGACAGTGGGTTTTCCCAACAGACATCTCCTTCAAGGTCAAGTTCATCTTGTGCAGTTGTTTTGTGCACCTTTAAGTTGTCTTGTACACTTGCCTAGGGCACCTATATTTTTTTATTTTCTAGTCTGGGTACTTGTGGACTCTCGTAGGGATCACCGTTGAACGTCTGGCCCCTGACATCTATATCCAGGCCTGGATAGCTTCTGCGGTGTCTGAGCAGACAGATCAGTGGTTGCATTCTGCTGTGTTTTGGATAAGGGGCCCCTGGACTCGTGATTGACACACAAAGACATCTGTTTGGGTGTTTTTGTCTTGGAATACTAAGCCGGGCGGCACCCCCTCATGTCCTGTCTTGTTCTGGAAATACCAATAGAATCCCACCACTTATCTCCCCTTCTTCTTGGCAATTATTGATTCAGCCGAGTCCAGTTTACTTCCTGATTCCTGACAAAGCAGGCGGCAGCGGCGGAGAAGCCGGCCGAGAGCGCACACCTGCATTTTTCACCTTCATTCTTGTCATACAGGCGACACAAATATGTGATAAAACTCTCACGGGGCACATTTTTGGATCACAATCAAGTGTTTCTTTTTTCTGTTTGTGCATGTTTTTGGTGTTCACGTTGGGTGCGGTAGCTGGACTTTGGCCTAGATAGCTTCAGCCACTTCTAGCCTTCTAGACTTCTAGCCTGGTGGACTCCCATAAGGTTACCACAGAAGAAACAAGACCTATAGATGGGGAGAAACCTGCTGAGTGGAGAGTTTTGCACTAGTGTTTTGT
The DNA here is from genome assembly GCF_027789765.1 of Dendropsophus ebraccatus. Taxonomy (NCBI): domain Eukaryota; kingdom Metazoa; phylum Chordata; class Amphibia; order Anura; family Hylidae; genus Dendropsophus; species Dendropsophus ebraccatus. The sequence goes on along the minus strand of NC_091466.1, from coordinate 70,148,986 downwards.
ATTGAGGCCCACCATAGTAGTAGGAACACATCATGACCTCCTAAAGACTACATTATGACCCCGATTCGGGAACTGATCGAAAATTTGACTTGACCATCTTAGACAGACTGGTTGCTAAGGACATAAAACTTAGTAACATAATTTTAAAGAGTTTGGTTGCTAGGCAGTGCATCCCTAGCAACCAAGCTGTCAGACAGGTCAGAAGTGAACAAGAGCTTGAAAATTGCCCACCATATAGACTCCGTGTTACTCTGTGCCAATACAGTCCTCAATTTTCTTTTCAGATTCTTTTCGTATTCAGGCCATGTGGGTCATGTGGTCATGGTGAGCCCCCCCTGGAAATTACTTGTGTTTCTGTGTTCTCTATAGGGTGATCATCTCAGACCCTCCTGTGACCCTACTACAGTAATGATGTATGAATGCAGCAGAACTGGGATGAAACAGATGGTACTGCAGCAATAGTGGTATATATATATATATATATATATATATATATATATATATATATATATATTTATTTATTTATTTTTTCCTTGCTCTAAACCAGTGCTTCTCAATTCCAGTCCTCAGGCCTCACCAACAGGTCATGTATTTCACAGGTGATATCATTATACTTAGTGCATCAGGTATTCTCACAGGTGTCTTTGTATGGGATATCCTCAAAACATGACCTGTTGGTGAGGCCTGAGGACTGGAATTGAGAAGCACTGCTCTAAACAGTGCCACTTTTGTTCATTGCACTTTCGTGTCTTGGGTAGTGAGTGTTGTAGTACCAGACACATCCACCTAGACAAGAGTGGAGCTGTATCTGGGGGGGGGGAGAGGGGGGATTTTAACCATTTTTTCTAATCCTCTTGATGGTCTAGTTAAAGAACAAACTAGATGTATAGTAATGAATTCAAGCAAAGTTATCCGTACATGAAAAAGCAAGGTCAGCGTCCAGCATTGCATAGCCGAGTCTTGTTTTGCCGCGATGTCTTGCTGAGAGCATTCTCCCATAAGGACGCCCTCCTCACCTCCGTTCACTTTCATCCCTCGCCTACAAGAGCGGACGGCAGCGGCTTAGCTGAAAAAAAAAAAAAAGTAACAAGGAAAAAATATATTTTTAATTTTCTCTGGTCTGGTTATTTTTTTTTCTCTAGTTTTCTCCTGCTAGTTCTCAAGTGGTCTGTTCCCTGGAAAGTGATGCCAGCTTTGCGGAGAAATCGACTTGTTATCATGGCTTTCCCATAATTACTGCTGCAGTCTACAGCACTTAGAGAATAGGGTATATCAAAGAGCATGTTAAGTGTTTATGGCAGTGTTTGGCCAAGTCCTGCCTGAAAGAAACATTATCTTCTCTTAGAAAGTAAATGAAAACCCGCTTAACCCTTGCTGCTGCTGCCAAACTGGGAAGTATCAGTGCGGCAGTCCGTTCTCCGTTGACGCTATAATGTGGGAGATCTATAAAAACTGATGAAATGGAAAAGTGAAGCAGTGAATCCATTTTCTGGTTTCTAATTGGCGGCTGACTAGTGTTGAGTGGACTTGGCGAACGTTCTATGAACCTGAACCACTTGGCATTGGATAAGTTGGATGTAGCCCTAGGGAGTCCTGGAAAACATGGATACAGCCATAGGCCATAGACTGTGTCCGTGTTTTCCTGGCAGCCCTAAGGCGGCATCCAACTTCCAAATTCCCGTTCGGAGAACGTTGCTGAATCCGAACAGTTCGGCAAGTCCGCTCAACACTATCGCTGTAGTGTTTGCTGTATTGAAGTTAAATGCTATTCACTTCAATTGAGCCAAGCTTCTAAAAAAATCCCAAACATATTTTTTCCAATTCTGGACAACCCTTTCGAAACAATAAGTATTCTGAATCATCTACTTTATAAAATTTTCTGGAGGACTTCCAATGTTGAGCCATGATCCTGATCTTCTCTTACACATTCTTCTTATTTCTGTTGATTAATTGGCGAGCCAGGCATGAAGTCATTTTGTTGTTTAGTACCAGTATCGGACTAGCCCACCAGAGGACCGGAGGATCTCCCGATGGGCCCCTAGCTTTAGAACCTGCACAAACACTGACTGACATGCTGTTTCTCACTGGTTCTTCATTGGTGGCCTCCCAGGATCAAGTTGTCTGGTGGGCCCCAGATTCCCCAGTCCGACACTGCTTAGCACTGTTGAGTGGACTTGTCAAACTGTTTGGATTCAGCAACGTTCTCCAAACCCGAACGCTTGTGAATGCAGAAGCTTCTGAGGCTGTGGGGAATCAAATGCTGAACGTTTGGGTTCTGAGAACATTGCTTAGTAGTGTGTCCAGTATCAAATTAAGTAGGTTTTCCACAACCACAGAAAAGTTTCTGGAGATTCTTAGAACCTCATCAAAATCAGAGCTGGTGGATACTGGTGAACGACATAGAGAACAGACAGATGTATAAAGGAAAGAACGCCAACCCCCATTTATGTTACTGTTCCCATAGGCTTTGTTATGGTGCTAGAATGTGACCCCCATCCTGTTGTTGGAGCTGCGGACTTTAATGATGTCCCCTATTTATAAACATTCTTGCGTTTGGGGCCTTCTGAGCAGGTAGAAAGTTCAGCTTTTGTTGTCAGCTTAGATGCACAGATAAGAGCGCACACCTTCAGGCTGCGCTTCAGTGGTCAGTGAGTACAAAGATATCAGGTAACGCTTGTGTGAGGTGAGGTTATAGCTTTGTTTTAGCCTTTGAAAAACTCAGTGAAGATGAGAAATCCCATTGGGAAGGCTCAGTCTGTGGGGCTATTGTTACTAATGGGGGATGTACCGCCATATAGAGCTTAGTGGCAAAACAATATGCCTCTGTGAAGGTTATTGTCAGCATGAAAACAGTTTCTTCATTAGTCTTTAGCGCCTTGAAGGCAACGTGTTTTGTGTCTTACAAGCAAATCAAGACCTAGCCATTTACTGGACATAGCTACCTCAAAGCTGTGTCTTCCGTATGAAGTAGATATGGTGGTCTTAAAGTGTTAGCATTAAATTGTACAGTGTCTTGTGCTTCCAGGTATGAGTCTTACCATTCGTCTTTTAATGTCCAATGATTTCACCAAACAGATGATGGACCGTCTAGGGCCCACCTGCCAGGTGCCATCATTTCGGCTCCTATGATAGGTCCTATTGACCCTTGTTGTCTGAGAGGTTACTGTCTATGCTTTTATTAGTTCTCGATATTGTCCCTCAACTCCCATTGGTTTCCTCTTTAGGAAAACCATTTCTGAAGATCAGTGCTGGTCCTACCTGCTAGATCCGACCATTGAGGCTCTAAGATAGGCCCCAGTGTTTGGGAAGTGACTCCAGTTTGAGTCATTATTCCTGCCATTCATCCCTCAACACCTATTGATTGCAGTAAAGAGTTCAGTTCTCATATGAAGTTACTAAAGATGAGCTCAACTCGAGCATGCTTGAGTCCGATCATCCGCAGCTGAAGAAGTTGGATGAAGTCCTAGGGAGTCGTCGAAAACATGGATACCGCGAATGGTGGGATCTCCACTGATGTTCTTGATTGAGTTCAGTGAAGAGATGGCTCTTAGAGACGAGAGCAACCTGAGCATTTGCCAAACGATCGTACTTGAGCATGCTCAAGGTACCCTTGTCTCTTGAAGTTATCTGTTCACTGAACTCAATCATGAAGATCAGTCTGGATCCTACCACTGTGGGATTGAGTCTTATGATAGGCCCCATTGGTCTACTTTGTATGGGAGGTAATACCGATTTCAGTTATTAGTTCCGTATGTTGTCTTTTAGTTCCCATTGGTTTCAGTGAAGACATGGATTTGCATACTTGGTCATCTCTTCATGGAAACCAATGATGGACATCAGTAGACGTCCCACCTGCCAGATTCCACCATCATAGCATCTGTGATAGCCCCCTTCGTCTAGAAAGTGACCGATTTCTTTTCCTAGATGTTGCTCTTTGAGCCTTCATTGTATTTAGGCCACAAGAAAACTGAAATGACTCGGTAGAGAGAAGATGTTCTATCTAATCCTAGTGTTTCTTAGCATCACTTTATGAGTTAGCTCCGCATGGGGTTAACAAGACTCCACCTTTGTAGTCGAGAGACCTTATGTGAGGAAAATCAAAGTCCCTTTATTCATATTTTATATAAAATGTTCCTCTTTTCCGTTGACATTAGAAGCATTAAGAAGGGCTTTCTCTTCCTGCGCTCTTTTTTTTTTTATGGCTGTCTTATAAAGGAGTTTGGATATTTAGCACAGCTGGTGCTCATTACATTATGCACTATCAATAAAATAACATGTGTAATTAATTTTTAATGCAATGCTGTATGCATCTCTTTAAAGGAGTGGATGAGGGGAGCCGACACTGGTCATTACTATACCAACCCTGTAAACAGGATTCTTTGATAATGGTTTTTTTATGAAGTCCTAGCTGTGGCATTACAGTACCATGGCTATAGAACGACCCATTCAACAACAACATCACCATTGTTCGTTGTTCCATGTTGGGTGTTCCATTGACCTCTGTCGACTAGTATATGGTACAACTATGTTGGTTGAAACCTACATCATTGCCGTGATATGTACTCACTCTCATGATCATCATTGGTACAAGGTTGAGCGATATCTCATCTCTCATTGACCATCCTTGAACAATATATGGAACGAGTATGGTGGTCACAATGAGTGTGATGTATTTTGCGATGTCATTGTTTTATCTAGCTTGTTTTATTTGGCTTCTTGATTTGTTTAGATTTTACAAGTATTTTTCATTTTATTTGGAGGGTCATCTATAACCAGACCTATATATGAAGTACCTTCTGGAGAGAAGAGTGAGTGCATGGGAATCAATCCAAGTGAGATATATTCTTCAATTAGACCTGATCTTGAGTCATCTAGCCAGGTCTTGTTGGCTTGTCGATCAATATAGATCTTAGAACTATTTTGGGGCAGGAATGGGATCAACTGTGACCAGGCCTAAGCATTTAGTGCCCTTTTGGAGAGTCGAGTTGGTGGTGATGTCCAGATCAGACGTTCTTCATTATGTCTTGATCACGATTGTCCTGATCTTAGAACTATTTTTGGGGACGGTAATGGGATCATCTGTGACCAGGTCTAAGCATTTAGCCCCCTTTTCAGATAGTCGAGTTGGTAGTGATGTCCAGATCAGACGTTCTTCATTATGTCTTGATCACGATTGTCCTGATCTTAGAACTATTTTTGGGGACGGTAATGGGATCATCTGTGACCAGGCCTAAGCATTAAGCCCCCTTTTGGGAGAGTCGAGTTGGTGGTCATGTCCAGATCAGACGGTCTTCATCCTGTCCTGATTATGATTAAGGGTCCTGTACCTATCAGATGGTAAAGCTTATGGTCCGTCTAGTCTACTCCTGCTAGATATGCAACCCCAGTGGTTTCCATAAGTGGTCAGGGTTTTCTGGGAGAAGTAGTTTTGCAACAACTGGAGAGCACCGGTTGGGAACCACTGGTCTGCGCCATGTCCTAGTTTCATCTATTACCTAAATCTAACAAGGTTGTATATTTCCTTAGTGGAGACATCAGATTTTTGCTAATTATAGACTTGCATCCCTATGAATTTTGAATATTTTTTGCTATTTTTATCTAGGAGTCAGTTCCTTCTTGCTTCTTTTAGTCTTTTACATTGGTGGAGGTATATTTGTGTTTTCTTTTCAAGCATTTGATATGTAGACCATATACACACACACACATATATATATATATATGTATCGCGCTGTAGCCTAGGATTCCATTTTGTTATTTTGATAACTCATTCTCAGATCTCTGTGACTGGAGAGGTGATGAATACAATGTTTTCATGGGTATTTCGCCTCTGCTGTGTTGCGCTCCATCTGTTCCAAACCAGGAAATACATATTGTTCCCTGACTCTTCCTCGAAGACTTGTTGCAGGCATGTGTCATTGGCAGCGGCTCGTCTTTATATAGCTTCCGAGGGCAGCAAGTAACTACTTTTCATTCTATAAAAGAAAAATGAATCACAGCTCAGGAAAAGTTTTAACTTTGTGGGGTGAGAGAGCAATGTGTTATGAGGAGAAGAGATTGGTGCTCCGTGGCAGATCATGGAGATTGTATAAATATATATATATATATGTTTCTGTACAGTGGGTATCTGTACTGCTGTGTGCATCTGGATGCGTGTATGCTCAATATGCTTGTGGATGTGTCTGTAGAACAGCTGTAGATATGTTTGTACAGTATGTGTATGTATGGTATGTGTGTATGTCTGCACAACATCTCGATGGATGGATGTGTATATGTAGAATATATATATATATATATATATATATATATATATCTTTACAGTATGTGTGAATGGCTGCAAAACATATACATGTATGTATATGCATGCAGAGATAGATACATACATGCTGTACAGTCATTTACACACATACTGTACTAATATATAGGGTACAGATACATACTGTAAAGACACACAGTGCACATACATACATGCATACTGTACAGATGCATACACACTGTACAGACATATATACACATAATACACAGACGCATACATACTGTACAGATACACACATATTGTAGAGATAGATACATGAATGCTGTACATATACACACATACTGTACACATACATACTGTACACATACACACATATTGTACAGATAGATACATACATACTGTACAGATACACACATATTGTACACATACATACATACTGTACACATACACACATATTGTACAGATAGATAGATACATACATACTGTACAGATACACACATACTATACACATATTCACCATACTGTACGTGTGTATATACCCGTACGCTGCATCCTCCTACATTCGTCTTTGTGTACACTCTCTGTTTGTACCTATCTGTACAGCAAGAAAATTTTATTGAAAAATTTAATTATTCTCTAGCAGACCGTAAACCTAGACAGTATCTGGGAACCGCTCTTAGGATTGCTTGAAAACAACCTGATATTGATCCTTTAAAGCCCAACAGGATTTTTGTGTATATGTTCATTTTTTTTTCTATTCCTGGAGCAGCTGTAAAGCAAAAAGATGAAGCCAATAAACACGTCTCTAACTTGTATAACCATGATGTCATCACCGTACACATGACTAGGAACTAGTGCTGTCACAGGAATCCACATCACCGGCTATGATGTCATAATTATTAGGAGTCTGTGATGTCATCACACTACACATTATTAGCACCCTGTGATGTCACCACACTACATATTATTAGATCCCTGTGATGTCATCACACTACACATTATAAGAACCCTGTGATGTCATCACACTACACATTATAAGAACCCTGTGATGTCATCACATTACACATTATTAGATCCCTGTGATGTCATCACACTACATATGATAAGATCCCTATGATGTCACAGTTAAACACTTGAGACATAGGGCCTCCTTAGTCTGGACTGAACCCCCTGTGGGTCCTGTTTTGCGTGCCAATACCTTGTCATCTCCTCTCAAAACGTCCAAACGGGTCCATTATCGCCGCCTTTGTTTTGCATGGATCCTGTGATATTTATGCATTATCCAAACCCCAGAGAAATCACAGGAACCCCTTGAGAGCGCAGCGTCACTTTTTAATTTCACGTTGAAGGAAAGCCACGAGTAATTTTCTCCTTGTCTATCCCATTGCCTCCGCCACAATGATTTTCCAGGCTTCAGAGATCAGGATAAAAGGCTAGGTTTTTTTTATTTTTTTTTATTGCATTGCAAGATATAAAAACTGTCAGCGACGGCCTCATCTTCTGCCCCTCCAAGGATGATTATTTGGTGGCACTAAGCTCAAAGTTTTCAAAGAAAGCCTGTTGTCTGACATGAGCGGAGAGGGGATTGTAACCATTTCTAGGCTGCCCGGGCCTGTTACTACAGCGCTGGGTGAATACGTCATATTACATAACGTTTCATCAGGATCTGACGTTCTGAGTGATAGAAGGTGACAGTCCTGGGTCACAGAAGAAATCCCATTGCTATGGTTTATTTTATATGTATTGTATAGAGGTATGGGGGTGAGTAGGTGAATTTGGCAACGGGGACCTGTAGTGGCCCCATTCACACTATGCACTGGGATACCAACCAGAACTATGCTTTGATGCCTAAAAATAGCAAAAATAACAATACTTTCAGAAAATAAATAAAGTAGTAGTATAATTATAATAGGCCCACTGTGGTGTACACCCGTATACCTTTTTGCCAGTAGGTAATGAAGGTAGCTCCAAAACAAGGTGTGAACGGGGTTCTAAAAATGTATAGAAAAGAACAGCTCAAACCATATTACACTTGGCTTCCGTTCTTAAAGGGATATTCCAGGTTGATCGCTTGGATCCTTCCATAACCTCCATGGTCTATCTGTTACGGCATATAGGGAATGTAAGAAAGAAAAATGTAAGCTATATTAGGGTTCTGTTTTCACGACTGTCATGGCTTCCGTTCTTAAAGGGATATTCCTGGTTGCTTGCTTGGATCCTATCATACCCCACATAGTCTTCAGTTATCTATTACAGTATATAGGGAATGTCAGGAAGAACAGTTTAAGCTACATGAGGCTCTGTTTTCACAACTGTCATGGCTTCCGTTCTTAAAGGGATAGTCCAGGTTGATTGCTTGGATCCTTCCATAACCCCCATAGTCTTTAGTTATCTATTGCAATGTATAGGGAATGTGAGAAAGAACAATTTAAGCTGTATTAGATTCTCTTTTCACGACTGTCATGACTTCCATTCTTAAAGGGATATTCCCAGTTGATTGCTCAATTTTTTTCAGTAGCCCCATAGACTTGAGCTATCTATTACTGTGCATAGGAAAGTTATATTAGTCTTTACTCTCACTTTCATCATGGTTTCCCTTCTTAAAGTGACTCTGTACCCACAATCTGACCCCCCCAAACCACTTATACCTTCGGATAGCTGCTTTTAATCCAAGATCTGTCCTGGGGTCTGTTCGGCAGGGGATGCAGTTATTGTCCTAAAAACAACTTTTAATCCGGCAGCGCTGTGTCTAACGGCAGAGGCTTACATGTGTATATGCATTAGGCTGGCACCACCTCTCTGTCCTTCCTCCCCACCCTCCTCATCATTAGGAATGATCCAGGAACATTTACTGCTGTTTGAGCTTTGCACAGGTGTATTAACGATCCAGCCCATGTTCATTATACACACAGGTGGGGAATAGGAAGCAATCTGCCTGGATCATTCCTAATGATGAGGAGGGAAGGGAGGAAGGACAGAGAGGTTGTGCCAGCCTAATGCATATACACATGTAAGCCCCGGACGTTAGACACATCACTGTAGGATTAAAAGTCGTTTTTAAAACAATAACTGCATCCCCTGCCGAACAGACCCCAGGACAGATCTTGGATTAAAAGCAGCTATCCGAAGGTACAAGGGGTTTGGGGGGTCAGATTGTGGGTACGGAGTAGCATTAAAAGGGATATTGCTGGTTGTTTCCCCCCCCCCCTGATTTTTCTACAAACCCCCCATAGACTTAAGTTATCTATCTACAGTGTATAGGGGAAATCGGGGAGGGACCATTTAAGCTATAATAGGCTTTATGCTCACTAACATCATGGCTTATGTTCTTAAAGGGATATCTCCATTGCTTACTTAGGTCTTCTGTAACCCCCATAGACTTGAGCTATCTGTATCCGTGTATCTGGGGAAGAACTATTTACGCTATATTAGACTCTGCCCTCACTACTGTCAGGGCTTCCTTCCTAAAGGGATATATTCCTGACCCTTTGTAACCCCCATATTTATCATCTGTCTATTACAGTTGATAGGGAATGTGGCATCATGGAGTCAGTTGATGGGGCTATCACTATCACTATCTAGAACAATTCAAGCTATATTAGACTTTTCAATACTAGGGGGGAGATTTATCAAACATGGTGTAAAGTGAGACTGGCTCAGTTGCCCCTAGCAACCAATCAGATTCCACCTTTTATTCCTCACAGACTCTTTGGAAAATGAAAGATGGAATCTGATTGGTTGCTAGGGGCAACTGGGCCAGTTTCACTTTACACCATGTTGGATAAATCTCCTCCCTAGTTTTATGTTTTCTAGATCTGCATCTCTGTGTAAAAGTTCTTTGAATTGCCGGTCCTGCTGCCACCCCGGCGCTCCCAGCAGATGTTCTTATTTGGAGGGGGCTCCGATGCTGGAGAGAGAAGAAGGCTACGGAAAATAAAGAGCGCTGTTCCTTTAACGGACAGTTTACTGGCACTTTTTACTGCGCCTGGTTTCATTTACAGTGGAGCCAGTCGTACTGTGTAAGAGCCGCTCGCATGCTGAAATTAGTCCCGAGCTCGCTTCTGTGGCCATGCCAAATTTCATGTTTGTGTTTTATTCAGAATTCTTTTCACGGCCAGTCAGCTCAGTCCAGGCGCACATACGCGCTGTTGTACCCCACGATGAAAATAAGCAAGGCTTGGGTTTTCTTTGGCATATAAAATGGCCACAAAAAAAAAGTGTGGTCTATTAAAAAAAAAAAAAAGTTTTTTTTATTATTAAAAATAGAGGGTATTTTAACCAATAACAGATGTACGGAGCCGACCTGCGCATGTCAGCAGCCGAAATTTTTAATTAAAAAATAATTACGGCTTAATAAGTCGCCTGCTACAATGCGGATGAATGGGAGCGACATCATCCGAGCATTACTTCATTGTTTTATTATTATTTTTTTTGTATTTTTTTCTTCTCTTCTCTTCTTGGCTGGCTGAACAGATAAAATTAAAAGAAGATGCAGATCGATTGGGAGGGATGTGGCGGCCTCAGCGAGACTGAATGGCTGGATTTAGTTTTTTATTTGTTTATTGCGATCTATGGCTATGGCAAATATAGAAACACAAGGAGCCCCGGTTATGGAGATAGAGAGACAGATAGAGCTGCCTGGGGTGTGGATAGAGATTTATCATGCTGTCAGTGATGGCCGCACGCATAGGTACAATTGTATATACATAGCAAACATAAAGCATACACACGGAAATGATGGGAGCAGGTTAGATAAGGCTTAGGACTGACACTAAAGAAGGTTAGGCCGCATTCATCTAAGGACCAATAGGACAGACAAAAAGTGATGTTGGAAGCCCCTCCCCCCAAAAAATAACAATAGTAATAATAATATATAAAAAAATATATATATATATATTTATATATATATATATATATATATATATTTTTTTTTTAAATCTATTAATTTATTAATTTATTTTACATTACATCATTACATTTATTTTATTATTGTATATATATATATATATATATATAAATATATTATAGCATTCTGATTATTCATATATTACTATATATACATTTATATATATATATATATATATATAATTTATCAATTTTACATATATATAATCATTATTTTAAATATTTATTTTTATTATGTATTTATCAGTGATATATTTCAAAATTTGGGCAAAATTTGTCAGGCCTTGATGGGAATTGTAGTTTTGCAACAGCTGCAGAGCCACAGGTTGGGGAACACAGCTGTATAAAGTAACCTGCCCAATCCCGTCAGGGCATGATGGGAATTGTAGTTTTGCAACAGGTTAGAGAACGCAGCCCTAGAAGCTAAACTGCAAAGCGAACGCCTTGTGTGAACCTGGCACGAGAGTTTGGGAATTTTTGGATCTATTAACCCAGGATTTGCAGAGTTAAATCAAGTCTCATTTAACCGTGGCGCCGAAGCGCGCAGCCATCCGCCCTTTTCTGAAGGATATTTGGGAGAGATTCAGATTTGGGCATCAGAGAGGAATGTTTGGCTGAGGATATATTTGCCGTTGGCACGCTCGCCTTTGCCTCCCTCTGGATCAATCTGCTTGATAACAACATATTATATTCTAGATTTAGTCAACAGATTGAACCTTATTGATAGAGAGTCTTCTGCTCATGAACTAAGCTGCAGAGGGGGACCGAGCCAAAACCCGGCTCATACCAAATTCTGTATGATAGCATTTTTTTTGCCTGGAATCTGTCATTGATATCAACATGGAAGCCATCTTTATATATCGGATGACATGGTCACCATTAACATGCCATGAAGCAGGAAGCTCAGGATGAACAGAACTAGAAATCTTTACACCCTAACTTTTTGTTCTTTTTTTTCCTCTTTATTTGCTGTGGGTAACTATTGCTGTTTGCTCATCCAGAGCTACCTGCTACTTGTAACAAGTTCTATAGATGCTAAATTCGATGCACCGCCACATTGATGCCATTGTAGCCTTTCACGCTTTACAATGCAATCACCTCTTCTGTTCTCATCTCTTTTTGTAAGACAGTAGCCTGCAACCCGCGACTCTCAAGCTGCTAGGAAACTACAACTCCCAGCGTGCACTGTCATTTGTGGTTGTGGTTTGACAACAGGTGGAAAGCCGCAGTTTGCAGGCCATCATTCTAAGGCAAACAAGGCTGATTTTGCACTTCCATGTGGGGATATAATACCGTCTGCAGGATAAATCCACGCGGCTGATTGTGTGTGTGTGTGTTACCGCAATATGTTACGCTCGGAACAGTACAGCTGGAATTGTGCAGCTAGCCAGATATCAAAAGGGCTCTTGTATTCCCTTGTTGTATCTGCCAAAACCGATAGCAGTTACTGTGTATCTGTTGCCTATTTTTAATGTAGCAAATCATGTTTCTCACTTGGCACACACAATCTCCCGCTTGCTCCCTCCCTCCCCCCTCCCTTTCTCTCTTTTTCATACCTTCTCACCAAGCTTAGGATAAATCCCCATCCGAAATGTATGCAGAACGCTAGATCTGTGCAAAAATTGTTGCAGTGCTATAGACTTTTGTAATATAAAAAGGTATAACAATGACTAGTGTCAGTGGATGAAAAAGGAGGAAAGAGCATTCATGTTATATAAAAATACAGTCAATCTGTGGGCGGCATTTTATAGAGCTGGAGGAGCTGAGAAGATTGATATATAGCTTGGTGGGAAAAGGTTCAATATAACTTGTAATTTACTCGCTTAAACATCTGAGTCCAGTGGGCAGAGCTACTCACTGATTAGGACCGCCCACTGGACTCCTAAATGAGCAGAGGTTTAGATGAATAAATGACTAGATATACTAAATAATTTCTCACAATGATATATATCAAATCGCTCAGCTTTTTCTGCTCTATAACATGCTGTCGGCAGATGGTCAACATGATGGTTCCCTTTAAAGTGTCCGTTGCAACTAAGCAGATGTTACATAGGTTAAAAGCACAGCACGTAGTCATAGGACAAGGGAAGTTCTTAATAGAACTCGATTTTGATTTTCCAGCATGGACGTGCTTAATCATTTACACAAGCCCTGCTTACAGTAATGTAATATGTGGCACAAGCAGTAGCCTTGAGCTGGGATGAAATGTCATTATATACTCAAATTAATTTTACCTATATTCAATTATAGAGCCGTTCATTCAATTAGACCTGACACCCGCCAGTTTATAAGTCTGCAAACGCCGTGTTGTATTCTGTGGCGTGGCGTAGGATTTTCTGACTTTTGTTCGGTCGCTTGGTCTCCTACTGGAGTATTTTACTAATTGAGAGGAGATGTAAGAAATTAAGAGGGAGGCGTCCTCGGGGGTTACAGGCCGCCAGGTATGAGGCATTACAAATTGAGTCATACAATTATGTAAAATTAACTTATACACTTGGTATATAGACATTGGGTCATGAGGCTGGTCGGCTTAAGCCCTGTGCACACAGCGGATGTCTCTTTCCATAAACTCATAGTCAGGTCATAAATCCAAGGGCACACACTCTCCCACCAACAGAGATCAAGGAATTGATTTAAAAAAAAAAAAGATGACTGCCATGATTGTGATCAGTAGAATGGTTAGGATAGTGTTAAAGGGGTTATCCAGGGTTATGACCTGGCTCCAGGTTGTGTGTGGTATTAAACATCAGCTCCATTCACTTCAATAGAACTGAGTTGTATAACCACACCCAAACAGAGGACAGGAGGGGTGCTGTTTCTGGAAGAAAGCGGCCATGTTCTTCTAAACCTGGACAACCCCCACACTCTACATACACTATTTAGGGTTAGGGAGAGTTGGCGTTAAAAAACTTGAAAGGAATTGGATGCAATAATCCTAGGAGACCTCAGAGACTTTTCAGGACTATCTGAATCTAACTCAGATTCTATAGAATTGGACCCCAAATTACTTCTATGATTCATCTCTTTTACTTGTTCATCTCTAGTCTTTATCCTTTGTACTGCTTTCAGAGTCTATTTAAAGGGGTTATCCATGCCACTTTCTTCCAGAAACAGCACCAATCTTGTCGCCAGTTTGGGTGGGGTCTGTAGCTCTGTTGAATTGAAGTGAATAATGCTGCGTTTACACGGAGCGATAATTAACGATTAATTATTTTTTTTATAACGATCAGCGTTTAGACGGAACGATATATCGTACGGGAAAAACGTTATGCGATTGTTTTGCGATCGCTTAAGCCTGTCTCGCACATAGGTTAAATCGGTGAACGATTGTTTACACGGAACGATCTGTGAAATTTTGCCGAACGACTATTTGAGAACATGTTCAAAGATCAAAATGAACGATTTCTCGCTCGTCGTTTGATCGTTCGCTGCGTTTACACGTACAATTATCGTTCAAATTTGATTGTTATCGTGCAAATTCGCACGATAATTGTTCCTTGTAAACGCAGCATTAGGCTAATTGCAAAACTACTTATGTGCAGAACACACAATTTGGCTTTAGTGTAGACCAGGGATGAGGAACCTTCGGCCCTCCAGCTGTTGCACTACTACAATTCCCATCATGCCTGGACAGCCAAAGCTAAACTTTGGCTGTCCAGGCATGATGGGAGTTGTAGTTTTGCAACAGCTGGAGGGCCTAGGGTTCCCCATCCCTGGTGTAGACTCTGGGATCAAACTGTAATGAAATAAACGCAGCAGCTTTCCCCGTTCCGAGTCAAATGACGACCATTTTTTTCCTCAGTCCTGGACAACCCCTTTAAGACACATTTGCTGGCTGGTTTATGGAAATGCCCTGGTATTGTTTTGTTCTTATGCTAATAGCCCTTTGCCTAGGCCATTTGGACTAATTACATTTTGATTAGCAAAACTCTCCGACTTTCCGAGTAAATGGCTGCGCAAATGCACAAATGTATGCCGGTAATATGATAAAATTGGGTTGCCGCTGACATTTGAAGTGGACTCTTATATCATATTTTCTGGGTTGCGTTGAGAGATTAAGCGCAGATTCCCCTATCCACCGAGCTTTATTGAGGTTTACAAATGATCATTTATCGGCCGGTGGCCGCCGCGTTCTGTCGCTCTCGAGCTCTGTCAGGAGCAGATATTTTCTTCCTCAGTCTCGAATGTTTCCTGCGAATGTTCTGACATTTATTGTCTCGACACAACATTTTTATTTATACAGCGCCAGATTATTTCATGCAGCGAGGAAGCAATATTGCGTGCAATGTCACTGTTTGCGAGGGCTTACAGAAACTACAGTGGCGTCCTATTTTAAGGGGGCATGATATGTTTGCGGAGGGGGTGTAGGGGAGGGGATTTTCATGAACCGGTGTCAATCAATTAGATATTTCATGATATCAAGCGTATTTCCTGGGGATGGTGTATCTAAGCTTGTTAGGTTGATACATCCTCCGAGAGTCCTTTTAAATCCTTTAAGTCCTTTTGAATTTCTTTTTCTATTGCGCTTTGTCTATGATGTGAATTTCAAAGCGATCGAGGCTTTATAGTCTCTTGTATCACATCACGCATCATATCGCATCATATGTTGGGGAAATTTCATAACATATAAGGCGAATGTAAAGCCTGATGTTTTCCACTATCTCCTATTGGCCACATAGATGTTGGTTTATCAATGTGTCTTTGGCGCTATGAGACCTTCACTTCTGACCATGTTTTGCCTTGTTTACGTGTCTTTGTTTTTTTTTTGAACACGTAATAAAGTCATACATTGACTTCTTATTAAAGGGGTTGTCCTGGCTTAGTTAAAGATGGCCGCTTTCTTGCAGAAACAGCACCACTCATATCTTTATTTGGGTGTGGGTTTTGCAACTCTATTGAAGTGAATAGAGTGGAATTGTAATATCACGCATAACCTGAGAACAGGGGTGGCGCTGATTTAGCAAAAAAGTAGCTGTGCTTTTTTAAATCTGGAGATCCCCTTTAAGTTAAATATTTCTGGGGACATTTGTCAATGTTGATGTGAGGGGGCAGTATATGGACAGATGCCCTTTTGTTTCTTTGTTAAGGGTGATTCACTTCAGAGATTATGAAACATTGGTTTATTATTTAATAAATTTGATAAAAAATATGCAGATTTTCTTATTTCTCACTTTAGGAAAAACGTATTTTATTTTTATTATTTTGAGGCGGTTGTCACTAAGACCACAGTTACAAGCAGGAAGCCGGGAGCCATTTTAGTTTGGCGTCCTTTCTGGTTAAGCGAACGTGTGCATTTGTAAGATGGTTTTCTTCTCATGGGTGTGTTGTTTCCTTGCGGTGACGTAGATTGAGGTTACTTTCATGTGTCTGCTCAGGTGAATTTCTCTGTAATACTTCTGTATACCAGGTTGCGTGCCCTGTGACACTACAATATACTGCGTTGTATTGGACTCCTAGAAGGAGTCACGGGCAGCAGTCTCATAAGCCTATTAGGCCGCATCTCTGCTGAGGAGGTTGCCCCTAGCAACCACCATACAACATCATTACACTGCTGATTATAAAATGAAAGAAGGAATCTGATTGGTTGTTTATACCAGATTCCAGATACCGTGTAGTGCTAATTGGTAAAAGGAATGAGGGAAGATGTTGCCCATAGCAACCAATCATATTCCAGCTTTCATTTTCCATAGCAGGATACAAAATACAAGAAAGGATCTGATTGGTTGCTTTACCGGTGCTCATACTGGGTTCCATAACCCCCACAGAGTTTGGATGAAGCGGTGCCATATCACTTTGTGACCACTTAAAGGGATTGTCCAGTCATGGCCGTTTTCTTGCAGGCACAGCACTCTTGTTCCCAGATGGGGTTTTGCAGCTTAGTTCCAGCGTACTTAGAGGCCTATTCCACGGAGCCATAATTGGCCCGATTCGGCCGATTATTGCTCCGTGGACTAGAAACGAGTCGTGTCATCAGTTGATCGTTTATTTAGGTTAAAACCTAAAATCATCGTGGAATAGCGATGCGCAGTGGGCGACTGACGATGTCACCAGCAACATACATTACCTAACCATGTTGCAGGGCCTCTCCTGCGCTCCTTCTTCCTCTCGGTCCCGCTCGCAGCAGCAGCTTCGGAGCGACCTGTCTAAGCTAACAGACCGCTCAGCCAATCACTGGCCAGGACCGCAGCTGACAGTGATTGGCTGAGCAGCCTGTCAGCTCAGTCAGGCCTCACCGAAGCTGCTGCTGCGAGCGGGACTGGGAGGGAGAAGGAGCACAGGAGAAGCCCTGCAACATGTGTAGGTAATGTTTGGTGTTTGAACAAGGGCTGCAAGAACATCGGTAACTATGTCGCTGCAGCCCTCGCTAAACGATTATGGGGCCGTGGAATAGGCCCAGTAAACGAGTGCCGATCTAGCAGATCAGCGTTTACATTATTGATCGGGCTCCCATCGGCCCGTGAGCTGATCAACCCTCGAGCACACTCAGGTTCATCCGAGCCTAGAGCACTCAGCATTTGACTCCTGTTGGCTGGAATTGTTAGATGAAGCCCTAAGGCTATATTCACACGTCCATGGTTTTGTCCATAGTTGTGGATCTGCCAATAGATTTCAATGTCTATACATGTATACAGTGCCGTAAAAAAAAAAAAAAGCGCACAGATTTGTAGTGAATGTAATTCTGTAATAATACTGTAGTGTAGTAAACTGTAATACCACACATAACCTGGGGACAGGTATGGTGCTGTTTTTGCAATAAATTAGCAGTTTCCCCCCCTAATGCTGGATAACCCTTTAAATACAAACATTTTAGGATTTTAAGAATCAAAAAAGGGTTAAACCTTATGGAAATCTGATTACTAGTTAGACCGCTTTTGCCCTGCCGTCTGAATTAATAAGACGCCAAGTGACTTGAGATAATATGGGCTAGTAGATGTCACGTGCCCCCAGACCCAAACGGAGGCGCCGGCTCACGTTGTGACCTCCATTTAATGGGTAAGGTGCGGCGCAGGAGTGAGGTGAGATAGGATTTCATTTAGAGTAATGATCTGACCCGTCGTCATTGCCCCTCTAAGTACGTGTAAGCAGATAGTGCCCGGCCCGCGCCATTCATTTTATTGACAGCAATCATGATCCGAAGGCTGTTGAAACTTCCCCTCTAATTGAACTGGGAAAGGTAAACCAGTTTCAGGGCTCTGCACACTGTAATTGCAATAATTTAATTTAGCTATTTAACCTGTAATTCAGTGGTATTTATTAAAGTGCATGGGAGAAAATGAGGCCATTAGGAGCCAGAGATGAATACATTGAATTGAAAATGAACACTTCTCGCTGCTAGTTGACCTTCGTTTTGTCGCGGTTTTTATTAGGCTGGTCATGGTAATTACTAGGATGTGAATCATAGGGAAAAGTGAATAATTCTGTAATGAATGATTTTTATTATTTAGCTCCGGTTTCCCAAAGACTCTGGTGGTGGGAGCGCGGGTGGCGGGTTTGTGTTTATATTTGGACCAAGAGAAATCACTTGTGGGTATTCTGGAGCCAGGAGGATCGAGCGTCTGTAGGGGAGTCGCGAGATCTGTACGGTGTAGTATGGGCACGGATAGGCGGAGGAATAGATGGATGGATATGAAGATGGAACATGGAAGCAGATCTATAGAGAGATGTCAGAAATAGTACAAGGGGAGAGATGGATGGGTGGGTAGACGAGCTGGATAGATAGATGTAATGGATATGAGATAGATAGATAGATAGATAGATAGATAGATAGATAGATAGATGATAGATAGATAGATAGATAGATAGATAGATAGATAGATAGATGATAGATAGATAGATAGATAGATAGATAGATAGGAGATAGATAGATAATAGATAGATAGATAGATAGATAGATGATAGATAGGAGATAGATAGAGATAGATAGATAGATAGATAGATAGATAGATAGATAGGAGATAGATAGAAAGATAGATAGATAGATAGATAGATAGATAGATAGATAGATGTAATGGATATGAGATAGATAGATAGATAGATAGATAGATAGATAGATAGATAGATAGATAGATAGATAGATAATAGATAGAAATAAGGGAAGGTGGGAGAAAGAGAAAGAAAGAAAGAAAGAAAGAAAGAAAGAAAGAAAGAAAGAAAGAAAGAAAGAAAGAAAGAAAGAAAGATAGTTGAAAAGAAGCAAGGAAGAAGGGGTGGATAGGTAAAGAATATATACTTTAAGAAATAAGGGAAGGTAAGAGAGAGAGAGAGAGAGGGATATAAAAAGCATAGCTAAAATATATATGATAACTAAACAGATAATAGCTGGATAGATAGATAGATAGATAGATAGATAGATAGATAGATAGATAGGAGATAGATAGATAGATAATTGATTGATTGATAGATAGATAGATAGATAGATAGATAGATAGGAGATAGATAGATAGATAGATAGATAGGAGATAGATAGATAGATAATTGATAGATAGATAGATAGATAGATAGATAGATAGATAGATAGGAGATAGATAGATAGGAGATAGATAGATAGATAGATAGATAGATAGAAGATAGATAGATAGATAGATAATTGATAGATAGATAGATAGATAGATAGAAGATAGATAGATAGATAGATAGATAATTGATTGATAGATAGATAGATAGATAGATAGATAGATAGGAGATAGATAGATAGATAGATAGATAGATAGATAGATAGATAGGAGATAGATAGATAGATAGATAGATAGAAGATAGATAGATATGAGATAGATAGATAGATAGATAGGAGATAGATAGATAAGAGATAGATAGATAGATAGATAGATAGATAGATAGATAGATAGGAGATAGATAGATAGATAGATAAGAGATAGATAGATAGATAATAGATAGATAGATAAATATTTGATAGATAGATAAGTGTGATTTAAAAAATAAACCCCAGACAGACTGCCATGAGTAAAACAATAGGACGTGTCCTCCATGACGCTCACTACTGAGCACGCTCTGTATACCGTCAGTGACAGAATCACCCCCCCTCCCTGCGCACAGACGTCCTGTTAATTTTATTAATGAGCACACCCCGGATCCCTGGTCCACGGTATTGTCCCTAAATGATCTAGAGGTAGCGACATCGCCTTGTGTTGGAACTTTAAATCCCCCTCATCTGCTCCGTTGCTTAGAAACAGGATCATTTGTCATGTATTTTATAAAAAGGGGGGAAAAAAATTGCATGTTCTGTGGAGAATTACGCCGAGCACATTCGATCATATCTAATTCCCATTTATATTGCTGTGGACATCCTTACTGCCCAGCTGCCCTCTAAAAGACTCCGAGCTGTGGGATTTTGTCATGGATGAATGAATACTGGGAAGCGGGCCAGGACTCTGCTTATAAGCCTCTTCATCATTTATTACCTTCCAGTTTTAATTGTTTTCCTAGGGTTTTTTTTTCTTCGATATTTATCTAGCAGAAATAGGCCTTCCTCGCCGTGCCCACACACTTTCTACAGCGAAAGATGAAACGTGAGGATTACGTCGAGCAACGAAAGGAGAAAAAAAAACAGCTTATCCAGTCATTAAATAAACATAAAATGGGGATATTTACCATTGCATCTGCATTGTCAAGCAACTTGGCTTACAGGCCCTGCATTTGAGGTTTGCATAGCGACATGAAAAGGACGGTAAATGATGGATTTATTTCTTCTGTCATCTCCTTCATTTGTATAAAAAAAAACAAAAAAAAAAAACAGCCATAACCCAGGTGAACCGCGCTGGAACACTTACAGTAAATAGCGGCTTTATGGCTCTGACCTTCCCTGCTCGACACATAAAACTCAAACGGCTTTCGTAAAAGACGTCCTGCGATCAATGCGATGCTAGGAAGTACATCAAGGGCCATCGTAGGGAGAAGCTGGGGGAAAAAAACTGAAAACAAACAGCTTCAAACGCGATCGCCATCTTTGTTTTTTTTACTGTTTTTAAGGTGTCCATTGATGTAGATGGTGATCCGGCCACACTGTGGCAGTCAGGTTTTATTGTTATTTGTTATAGAAGCCATCATAGAATTGTACAGAGAATAGACTTATATAGGCTCAGTTGTATTGGAGGCCAGTTAAAGGGGTTCTCCAGCGCTACAAAAACATGGCCACTTTTTCCTCACTCTTGTCTTCAGCTTGGGTGGGGTTTGAAACTCAGCTCCATTGAAGTAAATGGAGCTTAATTGCAAACCACACCTGACCTGGAGACAAAAGAGGGGGAAAAGTGGCCATGTTTTTGTAGCACTGGATAACCCCTTTAACCAAAGCTTGTTCAAACCATCTCCCGTCTACTCTACCTCTGTTTCAGTGCCGAGAGACCCCACTTAAAGGGGGTTGGCTGTGTCTTGGTGGTTTCATTCTTAGTTGTGGCTGCCGCACGTGAAGGCCAATGGTGGCACCTTATTGATCAACATAAGCGGACGACGTTCAATCTTAGACCAAGAGTTATTGTCTAAAAGGTAACAAGCCCCTTTAAGGGCTATCTTAGACAGATATCTGAATGATGATCTCCTCAAGTGTGCCTGATGGTCAGGACGGTCCACTCTGGGTTATAAAATTGGTACATAGCTATCTATTGGTAGATGATCCATTGTAATCGCGCCCTGTCTAGTATGTCTATTGGTTCTTAGGTATAGCATATGCCCTTGAAGCATAAGGAGGAGTAAAATTTAAGGAGGATCTGGATGGTGTACATTACATTACATAACAAAAAATGTTTCCATGAATATTTTCTTTTTGGACAAAAAAAACGCTAAAAATTTAGATAGCAGACAATAAGTTTTCTGGCATGGTTTGAGTTTTCCGGCATGGTTTGTCTCTGATGATGAAATTTAGGACCAGCAATGCATTTTGGGGAATTTATTTTTCTTAACGTCTTTGCCTTCCAGTGTCACAATTTTTGTTTTTCCTTTTGTTCCTCCTAAATAAGCCTTTTTTTTTTTTTTTGGTTTTTAATGGAAAAGTTTTCGGGGGCATCTCGAAGATAAATCCATATAAATATTGTATGGCGCAGATTGTACTAACCACCAGCTGTGATCCTCTATGAACTGCAGAAAGCCTGAGATTCACAGGATTGTCAGAATATTTTATGTTTTTGGCCAGAAGGCACACGATTCGCTTCATAACTGTGGCGGAAAACCCCCAGCAAATATAAAAAAATAAAAAATTGAGACGGGAGCCTTTGCCAAGAAAGTCGCTGCTCCATTCTAAGGGAAGAAGGGTATAGATTCCTGGTGGCTTTGCAGCCATTGACTTTGGGTAGGATCCGTGTGTTTCTTTCCTCTCCGGCGAGCTGCAGTCAGGAGGATTTTGCCGCTCTCGCTGTGTTATTAGAGAACGCGTGGCTAGGACGGTTGAAATGAGAGTGCTACTGTATTGCAAGAGAGATATTCACCGTGTGTTATCCAAGGAAAGCCTGCCAAGGCAGTGTATGAACGAGAGCCAAACAAAACACAGGCGGCTTTCCAGTGAAAACCGGCGCACTTCTGCAAATAGAGGAAAAATTGACTCTCATTCCAGTGTTTCTATTGCAGCACTGATTGTTTTAAAAATAGCTTTTAGGCAACGCGCTCTCCTAGGAGGTTAGATTCTTTGCATTCCTTTATTCTGTCTCTTATGTAATGAATTTGGATCCAAAGAAGGAAAGCATTCTGTTTTTTTTTCTTGTTTTTTTTTTTCTTTTGCCGGGATGCTTTTTCCAATGTGTTATACAGTCCAAAAAAAGTACTCTTAACTGCATTGTGCTGCAGCTTGTCATTGAGGACGATGAAGATTCTGTTGTATCTATCTATCTGTCTTCTATCTATCTATCTATCTATCTATCTATCTATTATCTATCTATCTCCTATACATCTCCTATCTATCTATCTATCTATCTATCTATCTATCTATCTATCTATCTCCTATCTATCTATCTATCTATCTATCTATCTATCTATCTATCTATCTATCCTCTATTTATCTCCTATCTATCTATCTATCTATCTATCTATCTATCTATCTATCTATCTCCTATCTATCTATCTCCTATCTATCTCCTATCTATCTATCTATCTATCTATCTATCTATCTATCTATCTATCTATCTCCTATCTATCTATCTATCTATCTATCTATCTATCTATCTATCTATCTCCTATCTATCTATCTATCTATCTATTATCTATCTATCTATCTATCTATCTATCTATCTATCTCCTATTTATCTATCTATCTATCTATCTATCTATCTATCTCCTATCTATCTATCTATCTATCTATCTATCTCCTATCTATCTATCTCCTATCTATCTCCTATCTATCTATCTATCTATCTATCTATCTATCTATCTATCTATCTATCTCCTATCTATCTATCTATCTATCTATCTATCTATCTCCTATCTATCTATCTATCTATCTATCTATTATCTATCTATCTATCTATCTATCTATCTATCTATCTATCTCCTATTTATCTATCTATCTATCTATCTATCTATCTATCTATCTATCTCCTATCTATCTATCTATCTATCTATCTATCTATCTATCTATCTATCTATCTTTTTATATCGATCTCTTTCCAGTCTATATCATATCTATGACTTTACATTTTACATACAGAGCCTAGATACATTACACAAACATATATACACATGCATGCATATAAACCACACATATACATACACTCACATGCACATACCTATATATTAAAAAAATACACAGACACACACATGCATAATATATCTATATACCTTCACATACGCACACACAGACACACACATATACTTACATGCACATGACTACATATTTAAAAATATACACCCACAAATACACACACACACACACATACACATATACATATGCCCACAAATACACACAGACATACACATACACATATACATATGCCCACAAATACACACAGACATGCTTATCTAGCTTTCTGTCCCTTCCCTTGAGATGACTCCATGTTACCCATCACTGATCCCTCCCTTTCCTTATATTCTAATACAGAGCTAGATACCAATTCTCCCATGATACATCTGGCTTATGCCAGGATATATTATAACAATGTCATATACTTGTGCCATGGGTGTGAGGCCTATACAGAACATTGCTGGGATACACCTAGGGCTGACCCATGTCCATAGGCCACAGGGCAGTGTTATGCAGCCGTGCGACCCCTTCAGCTCTGCTACATCACCCGCCATTGGTGGCTCATGTCTTTTTGAGCCCATGTTGTGGGATAACTACAGCGGAGTCGTCCTGTGATGGGGTTAGTCCTTACAGGCAGGGACTTGTAGAGGAGCGGGGAGGTACGTCGGCATTCCTATAGGATCTTTACTCATTCCATCATCCAGGCGAGGGTGAAAACGGCAATAACATTCAGCCTGGCGAGATTGACCAGCGCTCCTTTCTATTCCTCAGTCAGTCAGATGAGGGAAGTTGGCATTGTCAGCGACTGAAAGCTCTGCAGAAGTGCCGCAGGTTTTTCATATGGAAATGTGAAATAATGGGGTGATTAAATAGAGCTGTATATTAAAGTACATCTGACATTAGAATTAGCATAATGTGCTCTAGCCTTAGGCAGAGTACTTTATTTGCCATCTGCGTTGGACCAAAATCCCCCAGGGAAGCTCTAAAATATTCTGAATAAACTCAGCCCGAGTTCTTATTGAGAATAAAATACCATTTGTGGCACGTCGTATTGATTCGTCTTAATTGCGGTGCAGGAAAGAACATTCAGTCGCTGATGACTTTTGTGCTCGGTGACAAGTCTACAGGAGTTATGCTTATGCTGTGGTTGGTTAACCTGAAGAGACTGGCGTAATTCAGACAAGGTGAAAGCCGTACCTCCGCCGACCTGCGGCACAAGCAGCACCTCGCCACCCTCTCCGTTTTATAAAAAAAAAAATTAATTGGTCCCTGGAATTTTTTCTCCAGTTCTCTTTGTGAGGCCTGATGCCTGTACATAGGGATATGGGGGCTGGAGTATAAGGACTGGCTACCGCCCTGATGTAGCAGAGACATTGAGGGGTTTCACTTTCTCTTGGTTAGGCATCAATCCAGATGAGCATAAGGATTAGTACATGCTGGGAGTTGTAGTACTATGATTTGAGATAGGTTTGAGTTACACATCCCTCTTATCATCCATAGTACATGCTGGGAGCTGTAGTACTATGATTTGGGTTTGGGTTACACATCCCTCTCCTCATCCATAGTACATGCTGGGAGCTGTAGTACTATGATTTGGGATTGGTTTGGGTTATACCTCCCTCTCCTCATCCATAGTACATGCTGGGAGCTGTAGTACTATGATTTGGGATTGGTTTGGGTTACACATCCCTCTCCTCATCCATAGTACATGCTGGGAGCTGTAGTACTATGATTTGGGATTGGTTTGGGTTACACATCCCTCTCATGATCCATAGTACATGCTGGCAGCTGTGGTTCCTAGTGCCCAGAGTTAGTTTTGTCCATAGACATGATGACTTCTTTATTACTCATCAGTTCAGATGTGCATAAGGCTTGCTGGGAGTTGTAGTACCAATATCTAGGATTCACTTTGCCCATTGACATGACTTGTCCTGCTTAGTACATGCTGGGAGCAGTAGTACTATGATTTGGGATTGGTTTGGGTTACACATCCCTCTCATCATCCATAGTACATGCTGGGAGTTGTAGTACTAGTTTCGGGAAGATAAGTTTTGCCAATCGACTTGACTGGCTTTGCTTTAGTGAGAAAGACAAGGCTGATAGGATGTGCATGTTCCAAGGTGTGCTGGGACTCGTAGTTCCTGGATGACTAGCCACCCCTGTTCAGGTATAAGAAGAGCAGGTGTGCTGAGACTTGTAGTACTAATCGCCTTGTTCAAGTATAAGAAGGGTGGGTGTGCTGAGACTTGTAGTACTAGTCGCCTCTGTCCAGGTATAAGAAAAGCAGGTGTGCTGAGACTTGTAGTACTAGTCCCATCTGTCCAGGTATAAGAAGAGCAGGTGTGCTGAGACTTGTAGTACTAGTTCCCTCTGTCCAGGTATAAGAAGAGCAGGTGTGCTGAGACTTGTAGTACTAGTTGCCTCTGTTCAGGTATAAGAAGAGCAGGTGTGCTGAGCCTTGTAGTACTAGTCGCCTCTGTTCAGGTATAAGAAGAGCAGGTGTGCTGAGCCTTGTAGTACTAGTCGCCTCTGTCCAGGTATAAGAAGAGCAGGTGTGCTGAGACTTGTAGTACTAGCCGCCTCTGTTCAGGTATAAGAAGAGCAGGTGTGCTGAGCCTTGTAGTACTAGTCGCCTCTGTCCAGGTATAAGAAGAGCAGGTGTGCTGAGACTTGTAGTACTAGCCGCCTCTGTCCAGGTATAAGAAGAACAGGTGTGCTGAGACTTGTAGTACTAGCCGCCTCTGTCCAGGTATAAGAAGAGCAGGTGTGCTGAGACTTGTAGTACTAGTTGCCTCTGTCCAGGTATAAGGGTGGGTGTGCTGAGACTTGTAGTACTAGTCACCTCTTTCCAGGTATAAGAAGAGCAGTTGTGCTGAGACTTGTAGTACTAGTCATCCCTTTCCAGGTATAAGCAGAACAGGTGTGCTTAGACTTGTAGTACTAGTCGCCTCTGTCCAGGTATAAGGGTAGGTGTGCTGAGACTTGTAGTACTAGTCACCTCTTTCCAGGTATAAGAAGAGCAGTTGTGCTGAGACTTGTAGTACTAGTCATCCCTTTCCAGGTATAAGCAGAACAGGTGTGCTTAAACTTGTAGTACCAGTCACCTCTGTTCTGGTATAAGGTTGGGTGTGCTGAGCCTTGTAGTACTAGTCGCCTTTGTTCAGGTATAAGAAGAGCAGTTGTGCTGAGACTTGTAGTACTAGTCATCCCTTTCCAGGTATAAGCAGAACAGGTGTGCTTAGACTTGTAGTACTAGTCGCCTCTGTCCAGGTATAAGGGTAGGTGTGCTGAGACTTGTAGTACTAGTCACCTCTTTCCAGGTATAAGAAGAGCAGTTGTGCTGAGACTTGTAGTACTAGTCATCCCTTTCCAGGTATAAGCAGAACAGGTGTGCTTAGACTTGTAGTACCAGTCACCTCTGTTCTGGTATAAGGTTGGCTGTGCTGAGCCTTGTAGTACTAGTCGCCTTTGTTCAGGTATAAGAAGAGCAGGTGTGCTGAGAAGAATAGCCATGGCCGCCCTCCATAGAGCTGCAGTGCGGTGTGACGGGGACATGTCTGCGTTGCCACCTGCAATTAGCGGGTCCGGTTTTTACCCTGCAATTTTCTGTTATTATACGCAATTTAAATATTCAAACTTTCTCCTGCGACCTCGGCCTATTATGTTTTATTATAGATTCAGATCAAGGGAATAACCTTTAACTTCAGAGACAAGTGAGGCAAATTTACAAGTATATGTCTGCTGCTTCCCGGTGTTATATAAATCCCCCCGGAGCCGATCACTTTTCTATAATGCCACTCCGAAACAATATATGTATATTACTTCTTGTTTGTACTGCGCCGCTAATGAGTCCCCTTTGTATTAGATAACCTATATAATACCGCCTCATGTCAATTACCCGCACACAGCTAAATGTACGTCGCATTTAAAGAAGATTTACTGCCCCCGGATCATGTCCTGGGTCTGAGGAGCGCGGGAACAGACCTGACATTCAGTACGGATTCTAGCTGTGTGACTGCTACAGTACTTGGCTTATATATAGTCAGTGATGATGTCATCGCACTGCCATGTTATAGGGTTAGGGCATTAAAGGGATTGTCCAGGATTAGAAAAACACGGAATGGCGCCATTCTTGTTTCCAGTTTGTGTTCCATTCAAGTGAGTCCATTTGACAAAGAGTTTCTGCAGCAGCTGCTGTGTGTGTTATAAGATTGTGTCTGATAGGTCCATCAGGTTCTGAACCATATAAAATACAACACAGCTATTGTAATAATAATCATCCTGCCTAATGCAGAACCTCATACACATATCCTGCCTCCTGTACAACATCACAATACACATCTCGCCCATTGCAGAACCTCATATACACAATACACAACCCCCTCCATTGCAGAACCTCATATACACAATACACATCCCGCCCATTGCAGAACCTCATATACACAATACACATCCCGCCCATTGTAGAACCTCATATACACAATACACATCCCGCCCATTGCAGAACCTCATATACACAATACACATCCCGCCCATTGCAGAACCTCATATACACAATACACATCCCGCCCATTGCAGAACCTCATATACACAATACACATCCCCCCCATTGCAAAACCTCATATACACAATACACATCCCGTCCATTGCAGAACCTCATATAGACAATACACATCCCGCCCATTGCAGAACCTCATATACACAATACACATCCCGCCCATTGCAGAACCTCATATACACAATACACATCCCGCCCATTGCAGAACCTCATATACACAATACACATCCCGCCCATTGCAGAACCTCATATACACAATACACATCCCGCCCATTGCAGAACCTCATATACACAATACACATCCCCCCCATTGCAAAACCTCATATACACAATACACATCCCGTCCATTGCAGAACCTCATATAGACAATACACATCCCGCCCATTGCAGAACCTCATATACACAATACACATCCCGCCCATTGCAGAACCTCATATACACAATACACATCCCGCCCATTGCAGAACCTCATATACACAATACACATCCCGCCCATTACAGAACCTCATATAGACAATACACATCCCGCCCATTGCAGAACCTCATATACACAATACACATCCCGCCCATTGCAGAACCTCATATACACAATACACATCCCCCCCATTGCAGAACCTCATATACACAATACACATCCCGCCCATTACAGAACCTCATATACACAATACAAGCCTCCTACTACCATATACCTTATAGGGTTCACTATCTCATATATTTTATAGAGTCCACTATCTCATTTACCTTATAGTGATTCACAAATCCATATACTTCAAAAAGTTCGCCATCTCATACAGTATATATTATAAGGGTTCACTATTCCATATACCTTACAGAGTCCACTATCTCATATACCGTGTAGCTTTGACTATCTAAAATTCCTTATGGAGAGACCACTATCTGATATACTTTATAGAGTCCACCATCTCATATACTTTCTAGAGTCCAGTATCTCATACAATTTATGGAGTCCACTATGTCACATACTTTATTGTGACCAATAAATATACTAAAGAGAGTCTACTATCTAATATACTTTATACAGTCCACTATGTCATATACTTTATAAAGTCCGCCATCTCATATACCTTTATAGAGTTCCATATCTCATATACTTTATAACAACCACTATTCAATATACATTATAGTGTCCAAAATCTCATATACTTTATAGAGTCCACCATCTCATATAGTTTATAGTGTCCACCATCTCATATAGTTTATAGTGTCCACCATCTCATATACTTTATAGAGTCCACCATCTCATATACTTTATAGAGTCCACCATCTCATATACTTTATAGAGTCCACCATCTCATATACTTTATAGAGTCCACCATCTCATACACTTTATAACAACCACTATTCAATATACATTATAGAGTCCACAATCTCATATAGTTTATAGTGTCCACCATCTCATATACTTTATAGAGTCCAAAATCTCATATACTTTATAGAGTCCACCATCTCATATACTTTATAGAGTCCACCATCTCATATACTTTATAGAGTCCACCATCTCATATACTTTATAGAGTCCACCATCTCATATACTTTATAGAGTCCAGTATCTGATACACTTTATAGAGTCCACCATCTCATATACTTTATAGAGTCCAGTATCTGATACACTTTATAGAGTCCACCATCTCATATATTTTATAGAGTCCACCATCTCATGTACTTTATAGAGTTCCATATCTCATATACTTCATAATGACCACTATTAAATATACATTATAGAGTCCACTATCTAGGTGATTACACAACACACATTACACTCTGGTCATTTCCACCACTGTCTTGGTTCCTTATACCCTGACACAGTCCCATTTGCTTATTATGTATAAGAGAAAACATTAGCTATCTGCCGCAGAACACCAGGCCTGTTATTAGCCTTGAAATGACTGTCATTGAACCTATGGCACCTTCCTTCCTTGTACCTGATGTCCTTTCATGACACGAACCGCGCACATCAAGGCTGTCGACCTGTTCTGCATTTGTTCGGAGAAAAGAGACAAAAGATCCGTGCTCAGATACACTCATTCATACAGAAGGGCGAGAGGGCTCAGCCATTGAAAGGACGGAGACATCTCACACAGCCATTGTTTTAGAGGCAGCAAGATTTTGCAACCTCTTTGCAGCTGTCATCCTCCCTCCCCCACATCTTTTTTTCATAATTATTCAGTCCAGATTTATCTTCCTCTTCGAGCCTCAACCACAAACCATAATGGACTTGGGATGCTACACGCTTCCTTCTCATCCTTCAGTCCCATGATCCATCCTCATCCAAATGTAAAATATCTTTCTGTATCCTCCCGATCCCTCCCAGTCTTTGTAGGTCCATCGGCGGTCCCAAGTGGTCTCCTCACAAAATATGGGCCATAGCTTAGTCTGTAGCCAGTGGTTATCATCATAGATGTTCTTCGTCAACTCTCAAACATGCAAAGACCACCAAACCAGCGGTAGCTGAACCACGGGCCCGTCAGAAATAGCTTCAAAATAGGTTACACTCTATAATTTACAGTCGCATAGAGAATCAGTCGCAGTTTCTCATAGATGTTACTCTTAAGGATGTGAAACCAAAAAGCCTTGAGCATGACCTATGGTTAGATGATTCCACCAGTTGACTACAAGTGCTTACTCTGTGTATAGTGGTGTGCGTGTTTTCCTACAGGTAGCAACTCATCTATAACCTATATTCTAACCACAACGTGTATTTTTGCTTATATAGCCAGAATCACCGAAACAAAAAATGGCCAAAAATGGGCAAATTTCACTAAGTGGTTACGAGGTAACCTTGAGATTTGATGGCCTTAAAATACATGACCCAGTTTTAGTGTATGGAATATGGTTACGAACAGTAGATCTGTTAGGTTCATGTGTTATATTGTTACGTGTTGTTGCTTTAGGTTGTACTAGTATAGTCCTAGTGCTGGACTAGCCCATCGGAGGACTGGAGAATCCTTCGGTGGGCCCCCAGCTTTACAACCTGCACAAACACTGACTGACATGTTTTTTCTCACTGATTCTTCATTGGTGGGGCCCCAGGATCATTTCCTCTGATGGGCTCCAGATACCCCGGTCCGACACTGTATAGTCCAGACATTATATATCAACTAGTCATGTTGTCTTACAATACTGATACTGCTATATGGAAACAATCGAACCCCCAACTTTAGATCTGGTTTCTTTTAAAGACCTAGTTTTCTGGCAGAGGAAATAACAAATGTTTGAGTTTCTCCTGATTCTGCCTCTTGATATGTAGAGCTTACAAAAAATAATTTTGCTGGACATGTCCTCCTTTACCCTCAACAAGACCCTGTAAGCTTCTGTCTTCTCCATGTTTGGCCTTAGACCAGAGAGTTGAGCAAAGCGAGCTTCGTTTAGCTTCAGCTTTTAAATCCCACTATCTGCTCGCTCCGTGGAGAAGGTGGAGACTAACCCAAAGACCGCCTAGAAAACATGAATTCTTCTAGGCGATCCTCGAGCTGTCTGCACCTTCTCTACAGAGCGGGCATACAGTGGGATTTAAAATCGATGGTTCTGCTACCTACGAAGCCAAATGAAACCTGTTTTGCTCAACTCTAGTTGCTACATATTCCGACTGTCCTGCTAGGAATGCTGTGAAAGTTTATTACCGGCTCAGAGTCATATTTTATTTTTTATTATAAACCCTGAGAAAATTATTAGTTTTATGTAACTTTTTTATACGGTTTTGAATAGCTCTTTCTGTAAAGTTCCACTTTGTAGCACTTGCATGCCTTATGAGTTATATGATCAGAAGACATCAGGTAAAAGAGGTCAAATTCTTCTCAGCAAGTCCCGGCAAGTGGTTGTGTGCAAGCCTGCCATTTACAGCGACCAGTTCACTTGAATTAAATAGCCTCAGTAATCCAGGTTTACCTGAATAGAACTTTTCAAGTAAATACAAGTTCGCTGTCTACTGAATGTTCAATGTGCTATATAAAAATCCAGACTCTCTTAGCAATGACCTCACCGTAAAGCCTAATAAAAAAAAAGGTAAAGGCACATGTTCACAGAAGATGTAACTGGGGGTTCAAAAATCCAGCTTCTCCTGCCTCGACATAAAGGTATTTTACAAGGTTCTTACAAGTCCTTGGGCGTCCAACAAGATCATGCAGGATGAGAAATTAAGAATGACCTATCACCTGTAAATGACAGAGGCTGCCATTTTGTGGGCTGAACAAATCAAAAGTTCAACCTAGGAACATGTGGTATCATTGAAGTGATGCAGGTTTCCTCTTGCCTTCATAGTGTGTTTGGTTCCCAGAAGAGTAATAAACTCGCAAAGCTCAAAAAATGTGTAGAAAAGCCAATCCACCTTGGTCTAGGTTGGGAATTTTTTCATGGCACTATATTTGGAATCAGAAGGGATGGGGGAAAAAAGTCTAAAAGTCACCCTATAAACCAATGGGAATATCAAAAAATATTTTCTATAGTAGTTTAATGGTAGTCAAGGTTGTCTGGGGTCATTGTCTACCAGGATATTGAAAGGGATCCAGTTTTTTGGTGTTGGGTCTATTCTTCTTTCCCACCATGTCCCATATCGGGGGGATAGTCGAAAGGCCACCATACACGTCAGATGGTTGACTGTTCCTGCCATTCTATGACTGTACATGAATTATGCTCTTGAGGATATCATCTTATCTCCTAAAACTTTTCGTTCCCAACTTCCAACATGTTAATCATTTATACCATAACCATTTGTGAAGAGAAGAGCTCTCATATCCCATAAAGTGTTCTAGAATGATTGTACTCGTGGTTGATCTAATAGAAATCAAGTGATAAGTGTAGATATTTAGTAACAGATAAGCCTTAATGTCATACTCCACACAGCTACGCTGTTATAGCCGCCCAATTGTAGCGTATTAAAAAATCAATAGCGGCGCGTTTCGGTGAAGTATTTTGTAGCACTTATTGATTAGGTATTGTTTTTCTCCACTCATATTCATTACCCTGCCAAGCTGATAAGAGTGTGATACAAGTATATTAGCAAATATTCATTACTGCGTTGTATATTGAGCCGCAGTCTGTAAATTTGCACAGAAGCGATAATAAGTAGAGAGTTACGGGACATTCATTACCGCTTTGTTTGTAGTTCAAAAGCAACAGTCATCATGCAGAAATTGCTTAGAGGCTTCTATAAAAATAAGAGAGGTCCTAAAATTCTGTAAATTTTAATATATATACATATTTTTTCAATTTGTAAGAGTTCATCATTTGAATTTTTTTTTCTTTTCTTTTTAGGTAAAGATGAGCCTTCAAGCTATATTTGCACAACATGTAAGCAGCCTTTCAACAGCGCCTGGTTTCTGCTTCAACATGCTCAAAATACACATGGATTTCGCATCTACCTGGAGACCAGCCCAACTAGCAGTTCCCTTACACCCCGAATCACTATCCCTCCACCTCTGGGACCGGAGACTGTTGCACCATCCCCACTGATGAACTTCCTTGGAGACAGCAATCCCTTTAATCTCTTGCGAATGACTGGACCCATCCTACGTGAACATCCAGGCTTTGCTGAGGCTCGGCTCCCAAACACACCACCACTCTTTAGCCCACCCCCTCGCCATCATCTGGACCCGCACCGCCTTAGTGCCGAAGAAATGGGGTTAGTTGCCCAGCATCCCAGTGCCTTTGACAGAGTTATGCGTTTAAATCCAATGGCAATTGAATCTCCAGCAATGGATTTTTCTCGAAGGCTACGAGAACTGGCAGGAAATAACTCCACTCCTCCTCCGGTCTCTCCGAACCGTGGCAATCCTATGCATCGCCTGCTAAATCCCTTCCAGCCAAGCCCTAAATCCCCTTTTATGAGTACACCACCATTGCCACCAATGCCCCCAAGCAGTACGACACCACCGCAAACCCAGGCCAAGAGTAAATCCTGCGAGTTTTGCGGGAAGACTTTCAAGTTCCAGAGCAATCTTATAGTCCACCGTCGTAGTCACACAGGGGAAAAACCTTATAAATGTCAATTGTGTGATCACGCTTGCTCGCAGGCAAGCAAATTAAAACGCCACATGAAAACGCATATGCACAAAGCTGGCTCAATGACTGGCAGGTCTGATGATGGACTATCAGCTACAAGTTCACCAGAGCCAGGCACTAGTGAGTTAACGGGAGAAGGGAAATCCAATGAGACAGATTTTAGAAATGAAAGTGACCCTTCCTTAGGCCATGACAATGAAGAAGAAGAGGAGGAGGAGGAAGAAGAGGAGGAGGAACTGGAGAATGAGAGCAGGCCAGAATCAAGTTTCAGCATGGACTCAGAAATGAGTCGTAACCGTGAAAATGGTGCAAAGCCCATGCATGATGAGAAGTCCCTTGTGCTTGGTAAAGTGATGGATAACGTAAGCCTGGGAGACATGCAGCAATATAACGACATACTCAACGAAAAACATAAGAGAAGTCACTTCATGAAACGCTCTTCTGACCCACGAGACCTATGTCGGAGAATTCCAGGGGATGAAGACGGGGTAGAGAGAGAAATTATTCGAAACGAAGAAGGGACAGTCAATGGTAGAAATTTCGGCTCAGGTGAACCTTTTCCAGGCTTGCTCCCTCGAAAGCCAATGCCCATCTCCGGCAGTGGTCTCAATAACTCATCGAAAAGGATAAAAATTGAGAAAGACTTGGACTTACCACCAGCAACGATAATCCCTTCAGAAAACGTTTACTCACAGTGGCTGGTTGGATATGCAGCATCACGGCACTTCATGAAGGATCCATTTCTTGGATTCACAGACTCTAGACAATCCCCTTTTGCAACGTCTTCTGAACACTCTTCAGAAAACGGGAGCCTGCGGTTCTCTACTCCACCAGGTGATATGCTGGACGGGGGTCTCTCAGGGCGGAGTGGGACAGCGAGTGGGGGCAGCACCCCTCACATCAGTGGACCAGGCCCTGGCCGACCCAGCTCGAAAGAAGGGAGAAGGAGTGATACATGCGAGTTCTGTGGCAAAGTATTTAAGAACTGCAGCAACCTCACCGTCCACCGTCGGAGCCACACTGGGGAACGGCCTTACAAATGTGAGCTCTGCAACTATGCATGTGCACAGAGCAGCAAGCTGACGCGCCACATGAAAACACATGGCCAGATAGGTAAGGAGGTGTACCGCTGTGACATTTGCCAGATGCCCTTCAGCGTTTACAGCACCCTGGAAAAACACATGAAAAAGTGGCACGGAGAACACTTGCTGACAAATGACGTGAAAATTGAGCAGGCAGAAAGAAGCTAAGGCCCCTATATGGGTTAATTCAGTTTAATTTGTACAGATTTAACTATTGCCAACTGAGAAAGCTGACCTTACTTGCCTCCTTAAACATAACTTAGTGTAAACATGTTAGGTGTCACAAAGTGGCACTTAAAAATATATCCTGTGTCTGCAGTTCTTTTAAGCCTGAGGGTTGAATAAGGCAGTAACAATTGTGGAGCCTTTTAACTGTGCAATAATTTCTGTATTTATTTGGGTTTAATTTGTCATTTTGGCATGTGCAGGTACTTTTTTTTTAATTTGCTGTTTTTTAAATTTCCTTTCTATATTTTTTTATATATATTTTTTTTTTGTTATTGCGCATTCTTGTTAAAAAAGAAAAAACAAACAGAAAAAAACCCTCTTGTGCTGCGGGGACTGATAACTTGTCATAGGCAACAGTGATTTTTCAGCCCCCTTCAGGACAAAAAGGGTTTAATCCCACCTCTTCCCGGTAGTAGCCCCTCCCCTTTCCCCATTGTCTTAGTAGTGGAGAATTGTATTTTAAATTATCATTTTTTGGGCTGCTACATTTCTGGAATTTAAGCTAAAACTTTTTGTAATTTCTTGCAAAGAAGCCATCAGCTATTTGATTTCATTTTATACCGATTTTATGTTCTATGGCCATTTCAAAAAAAAAAAAAAAAAAGATGGGGGTCAGGATTATTTACACAGCGGATTACAATCTTTAATATTTTGAGCACTTAATTTTTTTTTAATGGCATGGTAGGATCTCATACGCAACAGTTAAAATGCAACCTAAAAACTCAAGAGTCTGTAGTTAAGAATCTTGGGGGTACACCTCAAAAACAAAAGCAAAAAGGGAAATTTTTCAAAAATAGTCTTAACTTTTCACATACATGGGGATTTAATCAGAGGCATATCTTGGAGTAGCGTCCCAGCTTGAGAGCTCCACTTAAAATAATTTTTGCTGCTTACGTGGCCTGCAACCCGGCCTCTTGGGCTGCGCGTTGCGAGTCACTCTAGCAAGCAAAGGGCAGAGAGATGCACTGTTAACTCTGAAACCCACCTGCAGTGTTCTGCAGTTCACCCAGTGCTGAAAGGCTGAAGGGTCATCATTGCAGTTCATTACCGTTATGTCATTGTAATATTGTGGACTTTTTTAACATGTTATTTATTCTAAATAATTGCAAGTTCCGATAATGACACCTGCTTTTAAGATCCTTTTTCCATTTTTGTTTTCTTTTTTTCTTTTACGTGCATCAGGAGGACAGCAGAGATCAAAAGGTTACCCATTTTAATTTTGTTGACCGCACTTTAAAAAAAACAAAAACAAAATACAAAAACTTGAGTTTTCCATGGCTTCTGAACAAGAAATTACAGCCTATTCTCCTACGCAACCCGATGGCGGGTTGAACTCTATAAGGGAACACCTGAGATTAAGTGCCAGTGTTGCTAAGCATGGCATTCACAATGCTGGCACTATAAAAAGAATATATATATAATTTATTGGACGGTTTGTCTACTGCCATTCGAATTTTTTGTGAGTGCCTTGAAAACTGATCTTCCTATGTGAGTCTCTTGAGACAAAATGCAAAACATTTTTTTGTGAAACAAAAAAAAAAAGGACTTTTAACATAGTAATACAAGAAAAGTACATTTCTTTAAAAACAAAAAAAAGTCAAAAGCCACATTTACTTATTAAACAAAAACAGAAAAAAAAAAATCTGGTTAACGATAGTGTGGACTCGATAATGCCATAAGACCCAATCTTACGAAGATGTTTACTCAGCACAAGTTCGAACCTTCTTTGGCTGATTTATTATCGGCTATGTTTCTTTTCAGGACAACGCTGCTTAGGAAAAAAAAAACGGAATGAAAATTATTTACTGCTGAATTGAAAATGACACAACTTACCAGTTATCGTTGAATGGGGAAAAAAAAAACAATTCAGGAACAACTATTTTTTTTTTTTAAACGTTAAATTTAGTGCACTCTGTCTTAAAATACGTTTACAGTATTCAATACGTACAAGGGTAAAAGAAAAAAATAATTGTGTGTATGTGTGTTTGGACGATCATTTCTTTTCAAGGTTTGCTTAATAGGTTTAAAAAAATTGCCATAATGGCCATGTGTATATTGTTTATTTTTGAAATTTTTTTTTTTTGTTCTTTTTTGGTGACGGGGTTTTAGTATATATTATATATATTAAAATTTCTTGATTACTGTAAAAGTGGACCAGTATTTGTAATAATGGAGAATGCCTGGGCATTTAACAAAACCAGAAAAAAATTTTTTTCCTTGAAAAAAAATGTTGCAGTAAAAAAAAAGACAAAAAAACTTAAATGGTGGGTCTATAACATTGTTCTTGTCACTGTAATTGTAAAGTCTGAGTTTTAGTACTTATTTTCCTGCCTTGGGTGTTAATTTTTTTTTTTATTATTTCGAAACTGTATAGAAACTTGTATTTGGGGATTAAAAGGTGATTGCTACACCATGTAGAAAAAGTAAGTAGAAAAAAAAGTGCTTAATATTGTTATTGCTTTGCAGAAAAAAAAAAAAATCACTTTCTGAACTGTGCTTAATTTTATTCCCTCCTGCTCCTGCCCTCCTCTCCCCCTCCCTCCCTCCTCCCTTCTGGAATGGATATTGATATTGATTGGTTCACATGATGTAGGCACTTGCTGTATTTTTACCGGAGCTTGTAATTTTTTAACTGTACGCTTATCCTTTTAAAAGGATTAAATGTACCTTTTTGTTAGTGAATTTGAAAAAAAAAAAAGAAAAGAAAACAATGCTGCCATAATATATTTTTTTAATTTGGCAGGATAAAATATTGAAAAAAAAAAAATACAAAAAAAACACAAAATAAATAAAGCATTTGTAATTTAAGTCCTACTGTACAGAAAAAAAAAATTAGGAAGCTGTTTAACAGCTTTCGGGGGGTAAAACTTAAGAAAAATAAAAAAAACAAAAAAAAAAAACAGAAAGAAAACAACTTAAATATTTTGTTCACCGGTAAATATTAGTTGTACATTTTTTCATTATTAGCCTACAAAATAAGTACTGTTCCTACAGGGATGTAACAATCCATAGGGTGCCTGGACCTTGTATCAAGGCCTTAGCAGGTATTGAATGATTGGTACGGACTACCGCTGTAAAATAATATAAATTTTTTTGTATTAAAAAAAAAAAAAATTACAGGAACATTCCACAAAACTGTAACCTGTGAAGTTTCCAGAGAACCTCTTATAGAGAGTTATGCTCCATCCTACATCCTATCCTTTCTTCCTATATGTTGTACTTACGATAACTCAAACTGGTTAAAGGAGAACACAAACCCTACTGTATTATTATGCTATATGGTCCAGGCACAACCACGCCATCCCCTGTCAGAACAGGACGTCACATGAACCCAGGTCTTGCCAGTCCATTAGCATCTGCTTTGCTTTTCAATCCTTTTTGTACATTCCATAAAAAAAAAAAAAAATTCCTGAATGTTTGATGGGCTGAGATGAAATTCTGATTTTATATTTCCCCTTTATAATTCCCCAATTTCGGGAACACTAAAAATTTTTGAAAGTCAACAATGCCCTCCAGACCAATTAAATCGATTTTGAATGCCCCACCCAAAAAGTTGACTATATCAACTATATGGTAACTATATGGTAATGTCACCAGCAAATGTGGAACTCCCCTTTTTTTTCACCAACATGGTATGTGCCACACTTAATGGGTATTCGTAGGTCAAACCAACAAGCACAAAAGTGAAAATTTTTGGGGATACTCTATCCCATCCCTTCTTTGAAGCACAATTAGCAAGCTCCTGCTCTCGTAGTCTTTTCTCCCCCCTTATAGCGGTCGATAGCATTTCATCACAGCCCATGGTTAAAAAGACAGTCCGCCATTTTGTGTATCGCAGGCAGCCTCATCATAATGGTGCTCTTTGTAATTTCAGAACTGCAAAGCAAAATTAAATGTCGGTTAAGTTGTTTGCATTTGTACGGCAAGGCGAAATATTTTTATTACCTTTTTCTATTATTGTATGAGCTTTTGTTGTTTTGGAGGTTTTTGTCTTTTACTACAAGTTTGAAACTATTTATTATTGCTTGGTATTTGCGCTCTGTTTGAAAAACGAGCACTTTTTTTTTTTTTTTTATTATGGATAAAATGTTGGGACGGCTAGAGGTCTTTTCAACATGGCTAGGTGAAATATTTATTGTTTCTTTATCTATCTGTACAAGAATATGGTCTTTCTTTAACCGTACTGTCTCATTGTTGAGTTCAGCATGTGTCAGCCATTTCATTTGTACGCTCGTTTGAAACAAAGCTTGTTCCAGTTTTCAAGTTATAAAAAAGAAAAATAAATTGGACATTAAACTTGATGAAACGATGCTTCCTCTTCTTCTGTTTTCTTCACCCAGGAATCTATGGGGGCAACCTGTTCTTCATTGGTTTAAGAAAAAAATATTTGCACAAAAAGATTAAAAAAAAAAAAAAAAAAAAAGGTTAGATACAGAAAACACAGATGCGTTTTTTGTTAGTTTTGTATGCAATTTGTGGTGCCAATAATTTTAAAAGGGGTTATCCGGGCTTAGAAAAACTTGGCCCCTTTCATCCAGAAACAGCACCTTTTCTGTCCTTAGGTTAGATGGGGTTTTGCAGCTCAATTCTATTGAAGTGAATGAGGATGAATTGTAATACCACACACAACCTAAGGACAGGGGTCGCGCTGTTTTTGCAAGAAAGTAGATATGTTTTTTCTAATCCTGGATAAGAGCACAAGGCCAGACATTCCAGTGTGGTTAAGATGCTGTTTTGATGCACTTTTACTAAATATTTAGCTTTTTTTTTTTAAATCTTTTGCAGTCTTTAAATGCAGCTGTTTTACATAAAAAAAAAATTTAATTTCTTTCTACTGTTTTAAATTTTTTTTAAAGGCTGCAAGTATTAAAAAAAAAAAAAGCCTAAGGGGCAATTTATCACGTGGTGGGGTTCAAATGCCGCTCTAATCTGAAATCCCCGTCTCTCCTGGATTTATCAAGATATATATCCTGTGCAACTGAGGTTCAGGGGGCTTAGAAATTTAGCAGTGTATAAGTATCTTTCGCAAAATGATGTGGTCGTGGACGCGTTTGGGGTCAAAAATTTAAAAAAAGCTTTAGTTTATGTTCAAACACTGTCAAAACACCCTTTGTTTTGAAATGAGGTCCGTCCACCAAAAATGGCCGTCATTTCAGCGGTGCGTGAACATAGCCTTAGGCTTGTGTCTCACACAACACTGTATTTTTTTCTTAATATTTTTTGAGTCAAAGCCAGAAATGGATTTAAAAGGAGTGGGAAGTGAATAGAAAGGGCTTAGACATCCGGATCCGATTCTGGCTCCGGTTCAGAAAACTGCATCAACAACTGTAGCGGCCGTTTTCAAATAAAGTTTAGCTTTTCCACAGTAACCAATGGCAACACTCATTAAGATATAAACGCTGAGTTCTGATTAGTTGCTGTGGGAAAGCCAGACAGTTTAGCTATTTAGGCCCAATGTTCCGGGGAAAGCGAGCGCTAGTCTTTCAGCTCAGAGCTCGATTCCCCCTTGTTTCCTGCTTGTTGTCTTTGCTATTACATACACAGACAGTGAGTGGGAAGGAGTGGAAGGGGCCGCCTGAACAATCCTTAGATCGTTCGGGTGGCCCGGCATATTTAGATCGTGGCCTTTTAACCTACTCTATTACATTAAACGATTATCAGCCTGAATGGCCAAGTTAGGCCGATAATTGTTCAGTGTAATAGCACCTTTAGGCCCTGTCCACACAACGTAAAAATAAGGGGAAAATACGGTCGTATTTGGATGAATATTCCCTCAAATAAAGAACATCATCATTATTTCTGGCAGTATTTATCCAAATACGGCCATATTTTGCCCTTATTTTTACATTGTGGCAACATGGCCTTAGTCAGTTTTTGTTTATTCCCTGTAACAACTATTCTGTTCTAATATCCCTAATTGAGATATTTCTAATTGATTTATGCCTTTGCTGTGGCCAAACACTACAAGAAAGTCTATATAGAAATATTGGGGGAGATAATTATCAGGCAGTATCATAGTAAGAATTTTTTTATTTGTATTTGAATTTTTCATTTGTATAATAATGAGCTCTGGCCAAATGAAATCTGAGCTGTGATTGGTTGTTATGGGCAACACAGAACATTGTCACTATACGACAACGCAATGAATCTCCATCACAGTGCTTTGATATTTTGTTATGGGAAGACTTTTTTATGTATTATGTTCTGGGTACGGAATTTTTTCATTCGCTTGGCAAACAAAGTAAAACTACATTGGTAATAGATTAAAAAAAGGCTACAAAAAGCATAAAAAAGCAGTAACTTTTTTTTTAATTTATGGCATTTATTTTTTACAAGCCCCCCCCCCCCAAAAGGCCTAAAGAAGGCTAAAAAAGTGTATTTTCCTCAAAAACTGCAGTTGTTACAAAAAAACTAAAACAAACCCAAAACAGGTGTGATACACCATCCTGAAGGAGGCTTTAATGCGTATAGAAAATGCCATGAATTTTTTTCTGCATTTTGGTGACATTTTTACATCATATTACAGTTCTAACAAGTGTTTTCTATTTTTTTGGGGAAAAAAACATTAGCCGGAGTGTGGAAAAAAACCTGACACTTACCTCAATCTGTAGCTTTGGAACTGTAAAAAGCGATAGAAGGCAAAAAGATGAAAAAACAAACCTGTAAAAATGGCCAAACATAAGGCTGATGCAAAGTTGAAAAAATAAGGCTAAAAAAACATGTAAAAATAGACACCACAAAATGGAATGGAAAACAGCAGGAGGCTTTGATCACACACTATGGCTAGGTTCACACTATGTAAAAATCACCTCCATCTTTTATAATAACGGCTGTCAATGCGCAAATAATGTCCATTCATTTAAATGACAGAGGTTAGTGTGAATCTAGCCCAGGCTGGGCATTTTATTTAGCTATTTTTATGTTCTGTTTTTTTTTTTAGAAATTTTTTGCCTTCGATAGTTTTTTTTTACAGCTGGGTGCAAAATGAAGCTCAAATACAGTGTGCCAAGACGGCCAAACCTCGGCCTATGTTCACGCAGAGTTTTTGGTTCCATCTTTTTGCCTGCAAGAAAATAGACCTTTTTAGAGTTGTCTTTGCTGAAAAAAATATAATGCTTGTTACATATGGCTATGTCCACAAAGTATTTTGGCCAGTATTTTTTTTTCCACCAAGAACAGGAGAGGGTCAAAAACACAGAAAGGCTAAGTTCTCACAACGTTATTTTGAGGCCAAAATATGGCTGTAAGTAATGACCATCATTTACAGCTGTAATTATGAAAATACAGCTGTATTTTCACCTTGAAAAAGTTTTGAGATTATAGCCAAAAGGTGCAAATTTTTCTAGTCCTGATTTAGGCTAAAAATAATGACCAAAATATGGGAACGTAGCCAAACACATTTGTGAGCCGGAAACAGATGAACAAACATCTAAGGCTGACTTCACACTGCTTAAAAATCTTGGAAAAACGTCATGTTTTTTTTTTGTGCAAAAACTCGAGCAGACAGATCTTAGCTGGAGGTAAATGGACGTTTAGGATCAGCCTTACACACGGGGGGATTTACGAAGACCAGCGTATTTGAACGCCGGTCTTATATTAGGCCTTGCCCCATTTCCCCGACAGGATTCTTTAAGAGGCGCACACATCCAATAGGTGTAGATTTTGATCATGATTTATGAGGCACGGGAGGAGGCCACGCCTCCTCCCTGCCTTATCACGCCCCCAAGCTCCGCCAGCCCGCCCATCGGGAAGGCGAGGCTTGGGGGGGGCGTACGTCAGGAAAAAAGGTCGAATCTCCACCTTCTCCCTGGCGTGCGTCTCGGGCAGACGCTTTGTAAATGTCCCCCACAGTGTTTTTTTTGTCCTGCGTTTTTCTCTCCTCTCTGGCGTATTTGAGGCTCTTTGCCAGTTTTTCCAATGTGCAGCATGCTGAGGGTGTGGTGTTTTTTGGTAAACTGTGGTGTTTTTTCATCCATAGATTTCATTGTTTGTTACCTTTTGTGGTCCAGAAACTAGGTCACGTGATGGCAGAAAAACACCCCAAATGTACTGCCACACACTTTTTGTCTAGTGTTTTTCAGACCAAAAAAAAAAAAAACACCACAAAAAAACCCGCCAATGCTGCACATGGCCCTTTTTTATGCGTTTGCGTTTGGCAATTTTCACACAATATTTTTTAAGCTCTGTTTAAAATGACGTCCGTCATTTTGAGTTTAAAATAACGGACATCATTTAGATCTCTGGCCTCCTGTCGCAATGACGGCTGTTTGTACATTATTCTAGTTTGGTTACTAATTGGCCTTTGGATGCGGCTTAATTTAATTTAAATATTTATTATTTTTCCATTATTTTAAGAAAGTGTGAAGCCAGCCTAAACCACAAAAAAGATCATTTACACAAGTCAAAAACACGCAAAAATAAAATGCATGGAAAAAAAACGCATTGGCAGTTTCTTTTGCCGTGTTTTTTTTTTTTGGCAGGCCTGGAAAAAACACCACACAAAAAGGTTGTGCGAGTGCACTCTAAAGGCTATGTTCATACAACAGCAAAATTTTTACACTATGGGGGAAATTTATCAAACATGGTGTAAAGTGAAACTGGCCCAGTTGCCCCTAGCAACCAATCAGATTCCACCTTTTATTCCTCACAGACTCTTTGGAAAATGAAAGGTGGAATCTGATTGGTTGCTGGGGGCGACTGAGCCAGTTTCACTTTACACCATGTTTGATAAATCTCCCCCTATGTCTTTTGTACTGCCATCATTAAATGGCAAAAGTCGGCCATCTTTTGTTAACTACGGCCACATGTAATGTTAATGATCATTATTTTGCTGGTGTGTGAAGATAGCCAAGAACTGCATCAAAATTTGCATGAAAAATTACATTCCATTGCCCACAGCTAAACTAAAAAAAAAAAAAAAAATCGCATTTAAAAAAAAAAAAAAATC
Source organism: Dendropsophus ebraccatus (assembly GCF_027789765.1). NCBI lineage: Eukaryota > Metazoa > Chordata > Amphibia > Anura > Hylidae > Dendropsophus > Dendropsophus ebraccatus. The sequence continues at coordinate 70,104,316 of NC_091466.1, read as the reverse complement.
AAAATTGAGCTTTGATTAAACGTGTTGTAAACGTGTCAATAGTTTGTGACACACAATTAGGCCGTGTTCACACATAGTTACACGGCCGTAACTACAGGAAAAAATAAACAGCTGAATAAACAGCTTATTGCTTTTGGTTAATTTTTTCAGTCCTTTACAGCTTGCGGGAACATGGTCTTAGGATGGTCTTATACTCGGCACAGCAACCAATCACAGCTCAGTTTTTATTTCATATAGTGCTATTAAAAAATTAAAGCTACACTGTGATAGGTTGGGTAGCACTGTTGGGCATTTTTTATTTATTCTCTCATGTTTTTTCTTGCGCTTACTCTTTGTAGCTTTTCCTGGTGTTTTGTTATGTTTTTTTTTTTTTTTTTGTCGTGTGTCTGTGGCGATTTCCTATTTTTAATGCAGCTTACTCCTAGTAGTGTGTTTGTGTGTTTCTGGTGCTTTGTTGCCCGTTTAATGAATCTGTTTTACGGAGGAAAAAAGTGATGGTAAAAGCGGATGCAGTTGTATGCCATTTGATATTATAAAAAAAAAAAAAAAAAAAGATGATTTATTAGTGTACACAAAAACGTGGTTGACCACATTTTTTTTGTTTATTAAAATTTAACATTCAAAAAAGATACAGTAAAACAGATGCAAAAATGCTGCGTCTGGCTATGCTTTTTCCAGCTATTGTTTTGCAGCAGTAAAAAAAGTGTGTTTTTGTTTACACTCTAGTGATTTTTGCTATTTTTTTTAGATTCCTCTTGTATTTTGGCCCTTTTTTTTTTGTTTCTTTAAAAATAGCCGAAAATAAAACACATGCTACGCAATTTAACGGCTGTTGGAATTAGAGCATTTTTTTTTAAAATGGTGCACAAGACGTCAGTATAAAATGTTATTGAATAAAAAAAAAACACAGTTTCTTTTCCTTTTAATTATTTTCTACAACAAATCTGTGTCAAAATATTTGTATTATTTGGTGCGAATTAAGGCCCTTTGCACGCATCCATTTTACAGATCTGCATATTCATATTACAGATTCAAGTCCCGAGAAGGTACTCGCAACTGTAATATGGACAAGTGGGTGGATCTGTGTATAGACAAGTGGGCGGATCTGCTAAGGGCCCCCCCACATTATTGGGGGGACACACGGAGTTGCAGCCCCCCCTCCTCCTTTTTTGGTATTAGGTTTTACAGTATAGGCAGACTTGGTCTGCCCCGTTGTTGTGTTGTTTCCCCCCCCTATTTCTCCCCTCACAGGTGGTCCGGTCCGGTGCTAGAAGTTTCTACTGAACAGCTGTTACTATCAGCTGATTGGATCAACGGTCGAGCGGGAAAAGAGATGGGAACAGTGATCAGCTTTGATTGGCTGTTCAAAAACGTGCGGGAGATTCGTTTTGAATTTAAGCAGAGACACAGCGCTGGGAGCTCAGTCGGCGCTGATCTCTGGATGAAGAAGCTCCCACCCTCCCGCCCCATTTTTTTTTTAAAGGATTTAGAACTGTCGCGGACTTTGTAGTGGGGTTTAATTGCCCAGTCTATTTTGGGCTGGATAGGTTCTGTTCTATGGTCTATGAGATTTTATTGGTTAAATTATTTATTCTTATTATACTAAATGTTTGTAAACCCTTATGAAGTCCGCGGCCATAAAAATTTCAAAAGGTAATGGTGTTGTTTCTTCTTTTTAGGTTAAGCTATTGTGGGAGGGGTGGGGTTTGCACTTCCGTGTATACTGACAAGTGGGTGGATCTGTAATATGGACAAGTGGGTGGATCTGTGATATAGACACATGGGCAGATCTGTATACAGACAAGTGGGCGGATCTGTAATTTGGACAAGTGGGTGGATGTTAATATAAACAAGTGGGCGGGTCTGTAGCATCGATATGTGCAAGGTTATGTTTAAATGTAATATATATGATGCAGATTTTACGTTGCGTAAATCAGTTGAACCCTGCCTAAAATCTGAAGTGTGTGAACATACTGTTACTCTCACCTGTGGGGAAAAAAACACAGCATATTCTTAACCTTAGGGATATGTTCACACAATGTAAAATCAGGGCAAAATATGGCCATATTTTGATTTTACATTGTGTGGACATAACCTAGGGCAAAAACACACAGTGCAATGAAATATTCCATAATCCAACAATTTTTATACGTACATACACATACAATATTTAGGTTAAAAAAAAAATTTAAAACCAAGAGCAAAAACTGCCTGACAGTTGGAATAAAATGTCACAAACCATTACAGATCATTGAGTTTGTGTAAGGAGAAAAAAAAAAAAGAGAAAGAAAAGTTAATTTTTAGCTGTTAATGAAGTATAGTTTGGCGTCAGTGTCACTTCTATGGTGTGAATGTATTCTGGACGGGTTCGGTTCAATGGCGTTAATCTGCTGACTTCTTCAGACTGGAAAATATCACGTAAGGCTCTTGTCCCCGAGCGTGTCACTGTAGTACCAGCAGCTTCCAATCAACGGTGTGAAGAGGCGACGACTAAAAATGGCATTCGTATTTTATAGAAAGCTCGGGACACTCTGTCTAACAATACTACAAGGGCTCCAAACACTTACAGTCTGGATATTTACATGTGGGTGGAAAGCAACAAGAACAATGATCGGTGGTGTATAGCGCCACTCTGGCCCATAGGCTGTGGCTGGTACTGCAGCTCATCTCCAGTAACTTGAAACTGTAGTACCAGATACGGCCCATAGCCAAAAAAAAAAAACAACACAAAACACACGAATATAGGGATATGCAATGTAAATGATCACCATAGATGAGCAGGTGTCTCTCTGATACCAACAACTGAGACATCTACCCTTCTTTGGAGCATGTATGTTCAGTGTCTGTTGCAAAAGCAATGGATAGTGCTTGTCTTATGTTATCAATCATGTTTGGTCACAGTGTCTTTGTCTTTGAAACTGAAGGTATGGCCTGGAACATCCACAGCCGATGTGTTTGCCAGATGGCACTGGATGGTTGTGCGAGATTATGTATATGGAGTATGTATTCACTATTATATCATCTGCAGATATGTATAGCGTATGTATTCACTATTATATCATCTGCAGATATGTATAGAGTATGTATTCAGTATTATATCATCTGCAGATATGTATAGAGTATGTATTCACTATTATATCATCTGCAGATATGTATAGAGTATGTATTCACTATTATATCATCTGCAGATATGTATAGCATATGTATTCACTATTATATCATCTGCAGATATGTATAGAGTATGTATTCACTATTATATCATCTGCAGATATGTATAGCGTATGTATTCACTATTATATCATCTGCAGATATGTATAGAGTATGTATTCACTATTATATCATCTGCAGATATGTATAGAGTATGTATTCATTATTGTATCATCTGCAGATATGTATAGAGTATGTATTCACTATTATATCATCTGCAGATATGTATAGCATATGTATTCACTATTATATCATCTGCAGATATGTATAGAGTATGTATTCACTATTATATCATCTGCAGATATGTATAGAGTATGTATTCACTATTATATCATCTGCAGATATGTATAGAGTATGTATTCACTATTATATCATCTGCAGATATGTATAGCATATGTATTCACTATTATATCATCTGCAGATATGTATAGCATATGTATTCATTATTATATCATCTGCAGATATGTATAACATATGTATTCATTATTATATATTCTGCAGATATGTATAGAGTATGTATTCACTATTATATCATCTGCAGATATGTATAGCATATGTATTCACTATTATATCATCTGCAGATATGTATAGAGTATGTATTCATTATTATATCATCTGCAGATATGTATAACATATGTATTCATTATTATATCATCTGCAGATATGTATAGAGTATGTATTCACTATTATATCATCTGCAGATATGTATAGAGTATGTATTCATTATTATATCATCTGCAGATATGTATAGAGTATGTATTCACTATTATATCATCTGCAGATATGTATAGCATATGTATTCACTATTATATCATCTGCAGATATGTATAGAGTATGTATTCACTATTATATCATCTGCAGATATGTATAGAGTATGTATTCACTATTATATCATCTGCAGATATGTATAGCATATGTATTCACTATTATATCATCTTCAGATATGTATAGAGTATGTATTCACTATTATATCATCTGCAGATATGTATAGCATATGTATTCACTATTATATCATCTGCAGATATGTATAGCATATGTATTCACTATTATATCATCTGCAGATATGTATAGCATATGTATTCATTATTATATCATCTGCAGATATGTATAGCATATGTATTCATTATTATATATTCTGCAGATATGTATAACATATGTATTATTATATCATCTGCAGATATGTATAGCATATGTATTCATTATTATATAATCTGCAGATATGTATAGCATATGTATTCATTATTATATCATCTGCAGATATGTATAGCGTATGTATTCACTATTATATCTTCTGTAGACATACAGTATGTATTCTCTATATCTACTGCAGTTGTGTCGAGAGTATGTATTCCATATATCATCTGAAGATGTATATAGAATTTTCATTGTGTTGTATCTTCCTCCCATATGTATGTACTCCCTATATCATCTGCAGACATGTATACAGTAAATATTCCCTGTATCTGCTACAGATGTGTATAGAGTATATATCTTATGTAGATGTGTATCGAGTATATATTGCCTATATCTTCTGTAGACGTGTATAGAGTATATATCTTATGTAGATGTGTATAGAGTATATATCTTCTGTAGACTTGTATAGAGTATATATCTTCTGTAGACGTGTATAGAGTATATATCCCCTATATCTACTGTAGATGTGTATAGTATATATATATCTCCTGTAGACGTGTATAGTGTGTATATATATATTCTGTAGACGTGTATAGTGTATATATCTTCTATAGATGTGTATAGGGTATATATCCCGCATAACTTCTGTAGATGTGTATAGTATATATATCTTCTGTAGACGTGTATACAGTATATATTCCCTATATCTTCTGTAGATGTGTATATATCTTCTATAGATGTGTATAGAGTACATATTCCCTAAGTCTTCTGTAGACATGTATAGAGTATATATATTCTGTAGATGTGTATAGAGTATATATCCCCTATATCTTCTATACACGTGTATAGAGTATATATCCCCTATATCTTCTGTAGACTTGTGTATAGAAAATATATCCCCTATATCGTCTATACACGTGTATAGAGTATATATTTTCTATAGACGTGTATACAGTATATATCCCCTATATCTTCTGTAGACGTGTATAGTGTATGTATTTATTATGAGGGAGATTTGTCCAGCCATCTTGCAGTAGGTATGTCTTCTGTTGCCCATAGCAACCAATCACAGCTCAGCTTTCACATATTTACAAGCTCTGGTAAAAAGAAAGCTGAGCTGTGATTGGTTGCCATGGCGAACAGGGACTATTCCTACCATAAGAATGGTTAATAAATCTGTAATCCTCTGTACATATGTATAGTGTATGTATGTATGTATGTATGCACGCACCAAGGGGGAAATTTCGAGATTCATTGTTGCCCATAGTAACCGATCACAGCTCAGCTTTTATTTTCCCAGAGTAATACGAGAAAGTAATGTGGAGCTGTGATTGGTTGCTATGGGCAACGATTATGACAGCCTTGTTTGATAAATGTCTCCCTATATCTTCTATAGATGTGTATAGTGCACAGATGTCACACTCACGGCCCTCTAGCTGTTACAAAACTACAATTCCCATCATGCCTGGACAGCCAAAGCTTTAGCTTTGGCTGTCCAGGCATGATGGGAATTGTAGTTTTGCAGCAGCTGAGAGGTTTGACACCCAGAGTAGTGTTTCCCAACTCGATTCCTCCCAAAAGGTCATGATATAGGCTTCTCCCATACAAAAAGTGACACCTGATGCACTGACTATAACTATATCACTTAGGGAGTCCTCATAGCATGACCTGTTAAGGGTCCCTGAGGACTGGAGGTGACAAAGACTGGTATAGGGTATATATTCAGTCATACCGGTGTCCGCCCCGCTGGAGGCGTCTATGTGGCCTATGGCACATACCTCAATAGTAATGGTGGCCAATGGGATAAGACACAAAGCCTCTCCGTCCACTTGGATAAAATGAGCAAGACGATATGGGCGTTTCTGTCTCACTATTGTGCACTAGATCTCACGCTGAACATCCAGTTCCTACGTCTTGGACAACCATTGGACGTATGTCATCAAAGCAGCAACGTATTGTTAGCCATGTCTGTATTCTTTCTGAACAGAAACACTATATTCTTGGTAACACAACCTTAACCCTTCCTTCTCTCAACAATAGGTTTGAAAATGGTGAAAATGTCTACGAATTTTAATGTAAAATGTGAAATAAATAAAAAAAAATTCTAGTTGTATGTTAATTTAGGTTATTCACTCATTGTATTATTGAACGTTTTATGTTTATGTTATTATTCCATGCTGTTATACAAGGTCTCTGCCACCACGGCAAACGGGGTACATGCGCCATCCACTCGATGGGACCTGCACCTATGAGACATTTATGGACACCTATGTCCGCTAAATGTGATCAGGACGGGTTTATAGCCAATGTATGTATGCAACACGTTCACCTTCATTGACTATGAAACGAGAAAGTATATTAGAAATATGCCAAACTTTATGGTGTGGTAGTAGCAATATAAAACTGGAGAATCCCTTTAAGTAGTAGTCACTTTTTGACATTCATGGTATATAATCATATATAGTAGATTAAGGACCCCAACCCCACTCTAGTTGCTTGTGGCAGCCATAGGTGGTTGGAAAGCTGAAAACAGACAGTTTTACATGGTTAAAGGGTTTTTCCCGGATTAGATAAAGCACTGTTGCTTTCTTGCAAAAACAGTGCCACCCCTATTTTCAGGTTTTATGTGGTATTACAATTGAACTGAGCTGCAAAACTACACCCAACTGGAGACAAGGATGGTGCTGCTTCTGGGGGAAAGCGTCCATGTTTTTCTAAGCCTGGATAACTCCTTTCACCAGTATTTACACTTTATATAACTCAGGAGGTTTATAAGCAGCATAGCTTGTGGCTGTGTATTTTATGAAACTCCCATTACCATCAATAGAAGTTACTTAAAGCAAATGTACCAGCAGGTACATCGTTTTAAGATCAATAGACCGGCGGCGGCACGGGGATGCTGGTGCCGCTGCCGGTTAGTCCTGGTCACCGGCCTGAAGCACTGGAGGTGGGCCCATCCTCCCCCAGTCTGACATTCTGCCCTTCCCTCTGTGTTGTGGCTCTATTGATTCTAATGGAGCCGCGTCACAGAGGGGAGGGCCGATTGACACATTGGGGGAGGGCGGGCTCGCCCCCAGTGCTTCAGGCCGGGTCGGTGATCAGGACTAAACTGGCGCTGTGCATGGGAACTGGGCCGCAGTTTAAGAAAAGCATTGCGGCACCAGCATCCCCGTGCCGGCGTCTTTCTATTGATGTATAAATCTTAGAGCGATGTACCTGCTGGTACATTCCCTTTAAACTGCTGGACTGTCTGTTTTCCACTTCATATCCACCTCTAGGGTACGTTCATATGTACCGCATCTGCAGCGAGATACGCTGCGGATCCCTGGCCAGTACACCGGAGCCTATACATCACCTGGTCCCCGCTCCGGCTTGCTTCGGGGCTCCATGTGTCTTCACGTCAGCCAATCAGTGCTCTGCGGCGGGGCAGCACACTGATTAGCCGAGCGGAACCTGCCGGGAACCCCCGAAGCAAGCTGGAGCTGGGACCAGGTGAAGTATAGGCTCTGGCTTTGTTTTCAAAGGTTCTGCACATGACCAATTGCACCATTTCGAAGCAAGTGACAACTTGGGTCTCCCCGTCTGGCATCACTGAATTACACCTGATACGGAGAGCGTCAAACCTTGTATTCTGTAATTTACTCAGTCGCCCAATAAAGGTATCACCGGATTCTACTTCATCCTCCCTGTATATTGTCAGCGATAAGGAATAAAATGAAGCTGGGAGCCACTCGGTGATGACTGTAAATTACCGACGCGTTTTAGTCTTGATGGAAGTATCGATAAGGTCATGTCATGCGTTCACATTACTTCGTAAAACTTAGCAACATAAATCAATGCATTAAAAGCTACATAGCACAAAAGCCAATTGTGTGAGGGAAAAGTCAGACAGATTATCCACATCAGGCCGCTCCGCGCGTCACACTCCTGTGAACATTACTAATCAATTATAACATGTAGCCATTACTCAGACACTTAGAAATATCTATGTATTTCGTTCTTGGCCACAACCATGTCTAAATGGATGACAGATTCTCTACATGTTTGACAGAATTGCTGGCAGTGTAAATGGGGTGTGCTTGAAATTTCCTCGAATTTTAGTTCTGGTCCATCTTGAATGAGTGTTAGAAGTTCTTCCTATACCTCCATTGTACATATACAAGCTTCACATTGTATTATGACTAACGCTGAGTGTTTGGGTTCAGCAACGTTCTCCGAACCCGCTCTACATTTTATTCCCCATGGCTGCAGAAGTTAGATGCCGCCCTAGGGAGTCCTGGAAAACGTAGATACAGCTATAAGCCATAGGTTGTATCCATGTTCTCCTGGCAGCCCTAGGGCGGCATCCAACTTCTGCAAATTAAATGCCCAGCATTCGGGTTCGGAGAACGTCGCTAAACAGTTTGCTGAACACTAGTTATGACAGCAGTTGAGCAGAACCCAAATCTACTGAATTGGCCATCAATTTATTTACGGTACTATTAGACGGGCCGATGGGGGCCCGATAATAAATTTAAACGAGCGCCGGTATGCTAGATCGGCGCTCGTTTACTGGGCCTTTTACACAGCCCAATAATCGTTTAACAAGGGCTGCATGTTACCGATGTCCTTTCAGCCCTTGTTTAAACTTTATACATTACCTGTCCAGGCTGCAGGGCTCCTCTTCCTCTGTGCTTCTCCCCGTCAGCGGCCTGTCTCAGCTGACAGGCCGCTCAGCCAATCACTGCCCGCGGTGGTCCTGGCTAGTGATTGGCTGAGCGGCCTGTCAGCTGAGACAGGCCGCTCTGAAGCTGTAGTGCGCGGCACCCGGGGAGGAGCACAGAGGAAGAGGAGCCCTGCAGCCTGGATAGGTAATGTATATAGTCAGTCGCCACCGTACACATAGCGGTGCGTGGTCAGCGCCTGACAATTATAGGTCAGAACCTATATCAACGATCAGCCGATGACAACAATCATCGGCTGATCGTTGTCTTTATTACACGGAACGATAATCGGCCGATTCAGCCGATTATCGTTCCGTGTAATAGTACCCTTAGTCTTAGTTGTACCTTTTTTTTCTATAAAATTCTACAGTACAACGTTCTCATTCCAGAATTCTCCTGGGAACACAACAATTGAAAAGTAGAACAATGACTTTCACAAAGGCCAATTCATTAGACTTGGGCTTGGCGAATCCCACTTGGGATCATGATGCCCACCATGAAGGTCCTATGCTTTTTGAAAAATTATGAGAACTCATCCATTGTTGGTGTCTTGTACAATCATCTGGGCAGCTAACAAAAAAAAAAAAAAAGATCTGTCTTTCTATTTATCTATCTTACAAAATCAGAATTTAGGGCTTTTACCAAAAAGTATCATGATTCAGATTTTGTTATTTTTGTCTCGAATTCCGCAAACCTGCAATATACGACAAAGTTCAAATGAGCTATTTACTTGGATATGTTTTAATAAACTGCAACTGAAAAAAAAAAACAACAACACAGAAGTGGAGTCACCCCCAGAAGAAGCAACAGTGAAGACTGTCGGGACCTGGCTGCCATCCTGGTCTGTATTGCATTGTTTTTTTTTATTCCTTGATGTTGTTTAGCATAATCCAAGCTTACAGTTTGTTACCTATCCAGAGTATAGAAGATAAGTGATTGGTGGGGGAGTATAGGAGTCCTGGTGCACCTCTATGAATGGACTGGTGGTGGTGTATATACAATGCCCCCCCTAGTAAATCACTATGGGACTGCTGAAGATACCTGACTATAGCACCTAAGGATGGGTGATAAATCTTAGGATCTTATCTATTGTACTATTTTAGTGTCAGTACTTCCTTACCATGCATGTTATGTTACCTAATGTTACCCAGTACTATTTAGGCTCCTTTCACACTGTATTAGAAGTAAGCACTGGGGAAATAGCCAGTGCAAAAAACCCCTTGGGTACATTCACACTTGCCAGATCCGCAGCTGATTTTCTGCTGCGGATCCGCACCGGATCCGCAGCAGATCCGCAGCAGATTTCATTTAAATAACTGAACACAGAATCAAATCTGCACCATCAAATCTGCTGCGGATCTGCTGCAGATCTGCTGCGGATCCTGTAGGTGTGAACACACCCTTAACAATACTTAAAGGACTGTACTAGGCTATGTTTGGAAGTCCTATAGAGAGTACAATAGAGTGGTGGCCAAGCATGCACGTTGCTGCTCCATTGACTCAAAGGACAATGGATCTCCATTGTTGTGATCAGTGGGGTCACAGCTAGTTATCACCTATTCTGTGGTTATAAAACTTTTTTTTTTCTTTCAAATCAAGAGTCAGGAAACTGTCAGGAACTGTCCAGAGCAGGAGAGGTTTTCTATGGGGATTTGCTACTACTCCGGATAGTTCCTGACATGGACAGAGGTGGCAGCAGAGAGCACTGTGTCAGACTGGAAAGAATACACCACTTCCTACAGGACATATAGCAGCTGATAAGTACTGGAAGACTGGAGATTTTTAAATAAAAGTAAATAACAAATCTGTATTACTTTCTGACACCAGTTGTTATTGCAGGAAAAAATTTCATTGGAGTACCCCTTTAAGTGTTAAATTTAATTCCTGGGATAACTCAGCTGTAACCAAGTTTGTAAAGGAATAGTCTTTCATAGGAAAACTCCATTAAATAGCTGAAGCAAAGGACAACCACTATTGGTTTGAATAGACATGATGTAATGCTCCATGTCACCTGCGGCGGCGCTGCAGAGAAATTAAGCACCTGTCCTTGCATTCCTTTCCTGATCGCTTGGGATCAATGCAGCACAACAGTATATCATCTTATTATTTTTATTGGGTCCTTCTAACAAAACAGGCAACCCCCTTTAAAGGGGTTCTCCAGCTAAAATCTTTTTTTTTTTTTTTTTCAAAATAAACTGGTTTCAGAAAGTTATATAGATGTGTAATTTACTTCTTTTTAAAAAATCTCAAGTCTTCCCATACTTACCAGCTTCTGTGTGTCCTGCAGGAAATGTTGTTCTCTTTTCAATCCGACACAGTGTTCTCTGCTGCCACCTCTGTCCATGTCAGGAACTGTCTAAAGCAAGAGAGGATTTGCTACTGCTCTGGAGAGTTCCTGACATGGACAGAGGTGGCAGCAGAGAGCACTGTGTCAGAATACACCCCTTCCTGCAGGGCATACAGCAGCTAGTAAGTATGGGAAGAGTGGAGATTTTTAAGTAGAAGTAAATTACAAATCTATATAACTTTCTAAAACCAGTTGATTTGAATGAAAAAGATTTCCCCTTTAAGCAAAATGATTAGTCCTTTTATATGTTCGTGATATTATAGGTTATTACGTGACACTTTCAGTACATTCTGATTATAGAGATATCACTAGAGTGCGCAGTAAGGGGGCACCTATTATTTTACATTCTACAGTCATTTCCCTTGTAGTCTAGAGAAGAAAACAATGGAGCTAGACCCTAAATTCCGTACCGATACAAACAAGCTCAGACTTTATTACTGCTACAGTCTGCTGATTCCTTCCCTCGCTGTTGTTATTGAAAAGAATAATGAAATCACTGTGATCGTGTCGTATTTCACTGCGCCGCTCTCATTTGCAGTTATATTCTCATTAGGCACAAATCTGAAGCGCCAGTTCTGAACAGATCAAGGGGCCGCATATAAAATAGTGTTATGCTACAAAGTGCAGTGAACAAATGAGTGGAACATTTGTAAATAGTTCCATGATGCGTCTCGGGTTTATATTGCCAGCGTTCTGCTACTTTTCTAGATTAGGGAGATGGGAGAGCAGACGTGTTATTTGCTGGTGGAAATGGGAGAACTGGAGAAGTCGGTCAAATAACTTGGTTTGCTGTATAAGATTATTGCTATACTAAATCCATAATTTTTTTTTAAATCTATCTATCTATCTATCTATCTATCTCCTATCTATCTATCTATCTCCTATCTATCTATCTATCTATCTATCTATCTATCTATCTCCTATCTATCTATCTATCTATCTATCTATCTATCTATCTATCTATCTATCTATCTCCTATCTATCTATCTATCTATCTATCTATCTATCTATCTATCTATCTATCTCCTATCTATCTATTTATCATCTATTTATTATCTATCTATCTCCTATCTATCTATCTATCTATCTATTTATTTATTTATCTTCTATCTATCTATCTATCTATTTATTTATCTTCTATCTATCTATCTATCTATCTATCTATCTATCTATCTATCTATTATCTATCTATATATCATCTATCTATCTATCTATCTATCTATCTCCTATCTATCTATCTATCTATCTATCTATCTATCTATCTATCTATCTATCTATCTATCTCCTATCTATCTATTTATCATCTATTTATTATCTATCTATCTCCTATCTATCTATCTATCTATCTATCTATCTATCTATCTATCTCCTATCTATCTATCTATCTATCTATCTCCTATCTATCTATCTATCTATCTATCTATCTATCTATCTATTTATTTATTTATCTTCTATCTATCTATCTATCTATCTATCTATCTATCTATCTATTTATTTATCTTCTATCTATCTATCTATCTATCTATCTCCTATCTATCTATCTATCTATCTATCTATCTATCTATCTATCTATCTATCATCTATCTATATATCATCTATCTATCTATCTATCTATTATCTATCTATCTATCTATCTATCTCCTATCTATCTATCTATCTCCTATCTATCTATCTATCTATCTATCTATCTATCTATCTATCTATCTATTATCTATCTATATATCATCTATCTATCTATCTCTCTATCTATCTATCTCCTATCTATCTATCTATCTATCTAGTAATCAAAAAGTCCATAGCACTCCAACAGTAAAGGTATTGGGTGTCACCCCGCACTAATCCTTCGTGCACATATACACACCAAAAAATGGGGTTCAACCCCATTTTTTGGTCTATATCTATCTATCTATTATCTATCTATCTATCTATCTATCTATCTATCTATCTATCTATCTATCTCCTATCTATCTCCTATCTATCTATCTCCTATCTATCTATCTCCTATCTATTATCTATCTATCTATCTATCTCCTATCTATCTATCTATTATCTATCTATCTATCTACAGATGTTCGGGTCTCCATGGATACGAGACACAATGAGACCATAATGCATGTGACCCCCCATTGGATACAGAATTGTGGACTCAAATTCACTTACGGGGTACTTGAAAATGTTTTTTTTTCCAGCTAGGTAGATTACTATGCATATTATCTGTTGGTCTGTAACTTTACTAAAAGAAAAAAAAAGTTAAAAAAAAAAAGCCAAAATTGTAAAAGTTCATGGGAGACTCAAACATTTAACCAGGGGCCACCTGCTCAGCAGAACGGAAGATGCCCGGTTCACCTATTGCATTTTTTTTTTTAACAAATTTTTGTACATTCGTCCCTTTAGGGGAAAATTGAAATGCAATAGGCGTCTGCAGGACACATTAGAACTCTGGCGGTATGTCACAATTGCCGTCATACTAATGAAGTTCTATTGTGTCTTGAAGAAACATCTTGTGAAATGTATCTTGCACAGCATCTTGTAAAACCTAAGAAGCTGTGCTATAATAAAGAAACAGTAAAGCAGCCATACTTACCTGTCCGCGCTCCTCCTGATCCCCTCCAGGGGCGGCTTAGTTCCTTCACTCATTGACAGCCAGCTCAGCCAATCACAGGCTACGGCGAACAGCACACTGGTCACTGAGCGGACAGCACAGTGTGTTACTGAGCGGGGGACGGGAGCTGGCCCTGGAGGGCCTCGGGTGGAGTGCGGATGGGTAAGTATGGCTGCTTAATTGTTTATTACCATGAAGGTACCCTTAAATAGTTTCGGAGCTGCCGGGAACATATAAACGCTTATATATTCACGCTGTGTCAGTACAGTAAAGAATATTGAAAAAGCACCCCATGCACTCCAGTGCTTGATCGAGCACTGTTCTTGATCGAGCATGCTCACTCAATTCTAGGAGTGATGTCACCATACACCACCCTGACCTTGGCGACCAATCACAGGCCTCGCACTTGTTGTTACATATGATTGCTGAGGCCAGTGATTGGTTGCAACACACCATAACTAGTGTATGATGAGGTCACCATTAGAGGTAGATGTGACCCTGGACCAGAAGTGACCTGAGAGGTAAATGAACATAAGTTTTCTCTATTTTCCCCTCCAATTTCTGCCTCTGGGTAACTTTTTGAGCTTCCCGAATACCCCATTAAAGTTCCCAGGTCTTTATGCAAAATCTGAAATAGGACCCCCCCCAACTATTGTGTCATCTGAAGTATACATGTTCTAATATCCAATGAACGGGCCATTTGAGTCCCCTCGGGCCCCAGGACTAGGTGGGACCACAATTTTTCTAGCTCCCAAAGCTACACCACTGATGAATAAAGACTATGAAATCACCCAAGTAATCAATATCATAATTACTAATAATAATCCACTTTGGGGCATCTTTGAGATGTTGAAGAGAAATAGGTGCCGAAAAAACTGTGCCGTAGGATAATAGAAGGGAACACAGTGAGAAATAAAGGCCGTGTTCACACTACTAATTCAATAGCGTAGCCCTCCCCCACCACTCCTTAATCCCCTATGTATCTTATCCTAGACATCAAAGGCAATATCCACTTCGTTATGAGAAGTTTGTTATCTAAACTTTATTAAGCCACAACCAGCAGACTGTTCTTTTTGGCTTGGTAAAGGTCAGTGGTAGCCTAAACCTTTACCCTTTAGCCGGCAATTATAATACAGATCTGGGGGGAGATTTATCAAACATGGTGTAAAGTGAAACTGGCTGTTGCCCCTAGCAACCAATCAGATTCCACTTTTCATTCCTCACAGACTCTTTGGAAAATGAAAGGTGGAATCTGATTGGTTGCTAGGGGCAACTAAGACAATTCTACTTTACACACACTGATAACTCCCCCCTGGTGTTATCAGAACTCTGGTGCCTTCAGTTTTTTCCACATCCGTGTTTGGTTCCGTGTCTATTTAGTCTGAAAAAGACCCGTCCTAGAGGTCATCTAATCACAGTGCACAAATATAGGAATGGACAGTACAGGGATATTTCTAGTGATCTTTTTATACGTAGGCCTCTATCCATGACACGGGGGCATCCTCTGCATCTAGAGGAAAGAAGGTTTCACCATCAGCACAGACAAGGATTCTTTAAAGGAGAAGTCAGGTGAAAATTTTTATTAAAGTTTTTTTTTGCCCCCCAAAAGTTATACAAATCACCAATAAACACTTATTACAGGAAAGTGCTTTTTCCCTGCACTTACTACTGCATCGAGGCTTCACTTCCTGGATAAAATGGTGACGTCACTTCCTGGATAACATGGTGATTTCACTTCCTGGATAAAATGGTGATGTCACTTCCTGGATAAAATGGTGATGTCGCGCCCCAACTCCCAGAGCTGTGTGGGCTCATCCTGTCCAGCAGCCACAGCCCGCACAGCTCTGGGAGTTGGGTTGTGACATCACCATTTTATCCAGGAAGTGACAACACCATGTTATTCAGGAAGTTACATCACCATGTTATCCAGGAAGTGACATCACCATTTTATCCAGGAAGTGAAGCCTTGATGCAGTAGTAAGTGCAGGGAATAAAGCACTTTTGGGGGGCAATACAATACTTTAATAAAAAATTTTTGCCGGACCTCTCCTTTAAGCTGGCCATACACCTTCAATAAGTTATCTCTCCTGACTGGCCCCATCCTTGCTATACGCAGGATTGTTTGGCGCGGCCAAACGTGCCTGTGTTTCCTATGGGGAGGAGTGGCCAAAGAGCTCCGGTTTTGGCTTATCTCTCCCAGTACAAAAGAGTTGGGCTGTGATTTTCCATCACGCCTGACCCCTATAACTACACACATTTTCTGTCAGTGGACGGCCGGAGAGACCCATACACCCTATACTAACGTCTGAGCCCACCACAAGTCTAAGGTGTATGAGGACCATTACAATGAGAGCAGTGAGACTATGGGCCTACCACATGATGTTCTGATGGTAATTCACTAAATAAATTATAAAGAGGCTTGAAAAATATAATATGAGAAGTTCTGGGCACTAGATTTCTGGAGGTGGGACATTAATCCACAGATATATTCTGACTGTCATAATGGGACAATTGGTATCTGCCTCATTAGTCTTCTTCTGGATCAACACAAGGGTTATAGGGTTGATTTGATGGACTCATGAGCTGTTTAATTATGGACTCCATACATTTGATGGATTCTGTGCTGCCATCTTTTTGGCAAGTCCAACACATCTGGGGGCCTGTTTCCATCATAGCTATAAGGCCTTCTGCCTTGCTCTATATACTCAATTGGGAGAAGAGTCCCACAGGCATTTGCCCCATTCCTTTTTCCCTCTGGTCCACAGTTTGCACCGGTGATGATCACATTCTGAGTTGCTTTCAGGTCATCGATGCCTCAGAATCGGGTCACTCTCAGTGTGTATATCAGACGTCAATATAATCCTCTACAACAACGGGCAGGTTGTTATGACAAAGGTCTGCGGCCTGGCTGTCGAGGATCCATCTATTTTCCTGGCAGCACATGCTTATCTCCCGTCTGAATCCCCATCCAGCGAAACAGCTTTGTCCTAATTACCTCAGGACGAGGCGATGCCCCCGAAGCAATCATATGTGTTTGTTAACACCCTATCCAATGCGTTCCTCCCCATAAATAAAACATTACAGAGATTACAATGTTGTGTTCCTTTGGACTCCAGACCCCGCTAACACCGTGGATGGAATTCACAAAATCTCCCCCGACAGCCGCCTGCTTATCCGGGAGCATCAAAAAAATGTTATCATTTCCTAAGCAAGCGGTCTGTAGGCAATATACTCGGAGGAGGGTGACCGCAGAGGTGAGATTACAGGGCCGCAGCCCATCAACCTTTCCCGGCTGTTATAATAACATTAGGACTGCAAAGAGTTAACACGTCTTTAAATTTTTAAACTGTACCTGTCTTGCAGACACCACCCCCCTCCTTCTTTTGCCTATGGCTGGAGCATGCAGATTAGATGCCTGTCAACCGTGGTGAGATCTCATGTGAGCTGACATTCAATGCTTTTTTTTTTTTTGGAGCGCATACAACAAAAAGTTATTTTTAAGGTGCATTTGTTTGCCGTCAAATTACCTTTTTGTCATAAAGGGGCAGGTCCACGTCTCGTCAGGCGAAGCCTTGTATAACAAGAGATGGCGTTTAAGGTAACGTCTTTTATATAGATCTGGTGTCACAAACACAACATGAAAATGGTGGAGATACTGGGGTCTGGGACTGGGGTACCTAGGGCCCACCAGAGGAAATAATCCTGGGGGCCCACCAATGAAGAACCAGTGAGACATTACATGTCAGTCAGTTTTGCTGCAGGTTCTGAGCTTGGGGCCCACCGGAGGATTCTCCGGTCATCTGGCGGGCCAGTCTGGCACTGGTATTGATGGAAGCCAGATTGTCCAATGCTCACCAGCCGCACCATCTATTCGTAGGCTGAAACAGGTCCACACAACCTTAGCCAACTCTGCCGAAATTGGCGGGTTCAACCAACTCTAATCCAATGGATTGGGTGAGCTTTAAGGTGTCCTGGAAATGTAAATGGCTGCCTTGGATTCCATCATTCTAGAGAACTTGAAGGTTACTTATCAGGAAGACATACCAAAGACATCTTCTACAGATATGAAAATATAGGGGTAGACGTATATAGGTTGATATATGGAAATGTTGGTCTATAAAACAATGAAGAATAGTTCTACAATGCAGAAAGCTACTAAATACTAGGGAGTGAACAGTGGTCGGGCCCTTGTGTGAGAGTGTATGCCAGTTGTATCTCGGAGGTAGCAAGGGTACGATACAGTACTGTGATGCGGTTTCAGTTATTCTCATCTCTTAACTTCTGAGGTTACATAAACTCAACAGGAAGCATCTGGCCCGTGAAGTAGGTGACACTGGTTATTAGATGTTAGAGGTGTTTTGTATGGCCTCCACTTTTAACCACAGTGTGTTAAATACTTACATGGAGGATCACTTTTGGAAATATTTTACACACTTGTTTCTGATAATCGGCCGCGTAGAATAAAATGGCCATAAATGAAAGAACCTTTTTTGTTGGCTGGTAGCCAATAAGATCACAGTTACCGGCTACATGGCTACACAGGGACCTGCACGTGGTACATGGGGCAATATGGTTTGATCAAATTAAATACCAACATCCTGGCTTTGGTTTTTAAATGTAGCCGAGAGGCATTAGTGTCGGCCATAGGTGTGAGGTGCAGCGCTCCTTTCTCTCCCTGTGCATATTTTACTTTTCTCCCTTTTTTGGGTGGCTAGCACTTCTCCTGGTAAGACCCATGTGACCCCAATTAGCAGGAAGCACCTGGGCCCATATGGTAAGTACCTCCTATTTCTCCCATTCTACCTCTCGGTGCAGTGGTGAGTAGTAACACCTTGTTCCCACTCATGTTGCTTGGCGTCCGACTTCGCTGGTGGCATCTGCGGGGTGTGGGGGGGGG
Source organism: Dendropsophus ebraccatus (assembly GCF_027789765.1). Taxonomy (NCBI): domain Eukaryota; kingdom Metazoa; phylum Chordata; class Amphibia; order Anura; family Hylidae; genus Dendropsophus; species Dendropsophus ebraccatus. The sequence continues at coordinate 70,085,426 of NC_091466.1, read as the reverse complement.
GGCAGTGGGTTTGGTCCTGTGACATTGGGGTTGCAGGGCTATTTTGGGGCCCCCCTCCCCTGTTGTCACTTGCCTTGCGGGGTAGGTGGGCGCTGACCGACACAGTGTTGATTTAGTGTAGGGCCAGGGGACCTACACGTGGTCCATTTTTCAAAGTACCGGGTTCCCGTGCTCGATGCCGGTTTTTTCATGTGCACGGCCTGCTCTATGCACTGGAGGTGGGCCCGGCACCCCCGTGTAATGAAGGTAGAACCCTCCTCTCCAAGGGTCCCATTGCAGTTTCATTGTCTGCCTCTAAATCATGTCAGCCCAAAACCTTACCTAACAGAAGATGATCTCTGGAACATCACCAACTTTTCTAGGCAGGTTGTCCACATAGCAAAATCCTTTTTGTTAGTTAGACCCCCTTGTCGCTAAACCGGTTAAATCATTTTTTGTTTCTGAGACCCCAATGATGAGCTGTGTTTTGTTCGAAAACCTGACTGCAAGTGCTCAATTACCCTGCAGCACCTCTATAGGGCAAATGAAGGATTACACATTTACCATTAAAAACTTTGGGCTCACTGCATATTTTATAGACTAGGTCCCCAACAAAAAAAAAAAAAAAAGACCATTCATGCCCTGTACTAGGTACACCACAATCTATCTTTTTTTTTTTTTTTTATTGAAACTTCTGCAAAGAAGGGGTTAACGCAGCTTTAATGCAGGTTAATGCAGCTTTTATCTCCTTGGTTCCTGACAGCTTCTTGTTTTATAACTTTACTCTGTTTACCTCTACCTTTTGTGACACATCTGCTAGTGTCAGAGCTGTTGCACAGACCTCCATATACTGCTGACCATCGGAGCTGTTGACCACGTCGACATAAATGGTATAGGCAGTACTACACTGCCCGAATAAGTTAGCGCTTACAGAGCCTATTTACACAGCTCGGATATGGTTCTGCAATGTCTCTCTCTCTATATATATCTTTAACAATGTCCATCCAGCCCTTGCTTTATATAGTAAAAAATAAACATATATACTTACCTTTCCATGCTCCCTGGTGTCCTCCTGCTTCTTCCCAGATGACCAGAGCCACCACAGAATTTTCTATGCACTGTCTCCTAAGTAACAGGCAGTTTAGCCAATCACTGAGCGAGATGGGGGACAGCTCTCCGGCAGTTCAGCCAATCACTGAGCGAGATGGGGGACAGCTCTCCGCCACTTATTGGCTGCTCTCTACAGAGACAGTTGTAGAAGCTTTAGCAGCGGCTCTGGTCAGCATGAAGGAGGCAGGAGGACACCAGGGAGCCTGGGCAGGTAAGTATATCTGTTTACTATTTACTATATTCTTTCATCAGCGCACCTCCTACTACTACACAGAGCGAAGAGCAGTTGGCAGACAATGATTTCTCAACATGTTAAGAGAAAACGATCAGCCGATGATTGGCTCCTCAGCTGATCATTGTCTTTATTACGATACCTGCCATAATCGTGTAATGGGGCCTTATCTCTGGGTCCCTCGATTTATGGGCCCAGTCCCAGCTGGGGCCACCGCGACCCCTATAGCCATGGCACTGGATGACGCCCAGTTGTCAGTTTATCATAGAGAGTTATCACAGAGTAACAGCAAAATGCTGTAAACAGTCATTTTATGGTTGATACAAGTATTCAGTAAAACAGACATGGGTGCAGGGGGAGCGGCAGGTTCTCTATAAAGTGAAGATATTCATACTGTCTACCATGTTGGGAATATTCATAGTCTCATTGATGTTAATATCAACTGTAACTGGAATTGCTCTTTAATGCCATGGAGTGAATTTTTTCACCTGAAAAAAAAAAAAAGAAAAAAAAGTGAGCCTGTCTTATCACTGGATGAAAAATGGCAGCAGCACATTATAGAGATATGATGTAAATCTTTGATATAGTAATGGAAAAAGAAGTCTCCGGAAGGATACCTGATCTGTGAGACGTCTGCATATTTACAAATCACCAAGCCAGATGAGTCGATCTAACACATCTTACACCGTTTACCGAGAGGATTTTGAATATTGAATGAAGTTTTTTGCCTTGCAGATTATACTTGCCCACTAATCCTTTAATATCTCGCAGGCCCCCTATCATGATTTCACTCTTAGATTTGCTCCCAGCATGCTGTAAATTGCAAATTGCCAGCCCCTAGTATTTCAGTGATTGCAGATCTGCTTGGATCATGGAGGCTCGGGAGGAGACGGAGCAAAGTAGGTCTCCTAGAGCAGACTTAATGAGTCCGTTGGTTTGTGATTGACTACAACACCCAGCATGCCCTGTCTGACAACACTGAGCTAGATATAACCTACTGCTCTGTTCACCCTCATTGTCTTGGTCCATACCACTCATGGTTAAAGGGGTAATCCGATGCGATAACATTTTTAACAGGTTGCTGCCTTATAAGAAAACATAAACAATATAGGGGACATTTATCAAAACTCAAGCCATGCCCCCTTTTCCTGGCCGTATTTACTTATAGGTACACAAATGGGTAAGGTAAAGGGGTTGTACGGGAATCTTAATGCTTAAGACGGCTTAAAGATAGTGGTCATCCAAAAAGGCCATATAAAGTCTCCTATAGCAGTGGTTCCTCAGAGTGTCCCCACAGTAAGAGTATGTTCGCACTACGGAATACGCGCGGAGACTTCATGCGGATTCTGGTGCGCGGCCTCTGGTTGAAGTTCTGCCCGTCCCATAGACTTAATGATATTTGCACAATACTTTGGGCGGACAGCGGAATTCACCAGCGAATATCATGGGACAGGCGGAACTTCAAGCAGAGGCCGCATTGCGGAATCAGCTTGAAGTCTCTGCGTGTAATCCTTAGGCTGGGTTTACACAGAAGGAGAAAAGCGCCAAAGAAAAACGCATCTTTGAACTGGTCCCCTTGCAAATCATGCCGCCGCATCACCGGACACGTTGTGCGGCAGAACCTGTCTTGCAGGTTCCTGACACATCACCGTTCCAATGATGCAGCGTCTGCATCCATTAATGCCTCAGGGTGCGTGCACACTACGGAATTGCCGTGTATAACCTGCGGCGTATTCCGTCGCTCGTCCCCGCGCGCAGCTGCGCGCATTTCCGCCCGTGCCATAGACACTATTCTGTGCACATGTCAATTCTTTCGGCGGAACGTGGAGTCCGCCCGTGCACAGAATAGTGTCTATGGCACGGGCGGAAATGCGCGCTGCCACGTGCGGGGACGAGCTACAGAATACACCGCAAGTTATACGCGGCAATTCCGTTGTGTGCACACACCCTAAGGAGCAGCGGAGGCATTGCCGGTACCGATGCACGCATATATGCACCGTCCAGCTTTTGCCTCCGGCACTCCATGGAAGGATGTCCACAGCCTTGTGACCCCAGCCCTGCAGTAGAGTGGCCCTGTCCTTCTGCCCACACTAGAGGGCTCCAATGTGAGTTGTCCCCCTCCCCCCATAGTAGTTTACCTGCTCTAATACTGCTTTCTATAGTTGCTGACCCTATAGTATATGGCCCCTTGTGAGGTGTACCCCTAAAGTAGATGGTCTCCTGTGTTGCTGCCCCTTATACTAGATGGCCCCTGTAATGCTGATGTTTTTAATTGAAAAAAAAAAAAAGGGCTAGAAAAACTGATGACAACTGATGCCTTTTTGTGACATCAGTTGTGGTCAGATTCTTACAGAACCTATATATAAAACCTAGCCTTAGTGGGAACATACCCCTACTAGTTCTCTACCTAGGGTGCCACCATAACTAATAGTAATAATAGTTTCCCCCATGACTAGTAGAGTTCTTCCATACATAGACCCCCCAAGAAGAAATCCAAGGTATAAAGGAAACAAATGCAATACTTACCAGGCTCCCATTTCACATCACTTCAATACACGACACTGGACTCTTCCACACTGCATCTGCTTAAGGCCATATATCTGCCCTCTTATTGGCTACAGGCTCATAATGCAAAATTACTACCAAATTACTATGTGATTGACTGGCAATAAATATGTATACGTAACCAGCAAGAGGCTTCTAACCACCTAGATGCCACAGTCACTTTTGACAGCAGCATCTAGGGGGCTAAATAATCAACATTGGAGCTAGCACTGATGCTGATGGGTAAGCACGCCTATCAGCTACAGACAGTATAGAGAGTGCTTAGCTCCCCCCATATACTTACCCAACCCATTTCCAACATACATGTAGGGCAGAATGCATTAAGGGGTTAAAACCGAATGGACATATAGGGGGAGATTTATCAAACATGATGTGAAGTGAAACTGCTTCTAAAAACCTGTACATGAGAAGAAACCGTAAGGCCGGGTGCAGGATGTGACTATCACCTGCTACAGGCCATAGTCGTATTCCAGTGCGGATACACGGGACCATCATAAATATTTAAACCCCCCCTTATAAATCCCCTGTTATTTGTGTCTGCGTTCATTGTCTAGCTCAGGGCAGGAACATTTGCAGGAATACACGCCAATAAAGTCTTTAATACCTGCGCTAACGGATGTGGGGAATTAACCTGCTATAAGATGTGTAGAGACGGAGCGGGGGGGGGCAGAAGCCTGTGATCTCATTCCATTATTTTTAACTTCATACATTGATAATTAATTTGTCTGACACTTTATTGATTTCTTGCCTCTTGTTTTATTGACAGTGTCCTCTGTTTAATGCATAAATGGCAAGCCTCCCATTACGGCGGATTTAAAGGAAAAAATTCGGGCCTACAAATTATGGACGCGTACAGGCATTGACCTTCCAAGGAGACTGCGACCTTCACAAACCCCTAAAGGCTGGGGCCACTTTTACAACAACATTTTTTTTTTTCATTGTGTTTCATTATAGAGGTTATCCGGTCGGTCATGGTACTCGCACCAGGATCGCCCATCCATTGTTAAAAGCTTAAGTCTCCATGCAAAAGAAATAAATAAAAACTTTTGTCAATAAAAAATATTCAACTTAATTATTATTATTTTTTTTTTAAATAAACTTGATAGCATTGTTCAGATGTCCCAGCGGGGAGAGAGGTGTGCTGTCTGTTAGTGGGACAGTCCTGTAGATGGAGTGATCGGCCGATTAGTCAGATTATCGCTCCGTATAATAAAGATAACGATCATCAACTGATTGTGTCTTTCGGTCCTGACCTAAAATCATTGGCCGCTATGTGTAATGGCGATGCGTGGCTGACAACTGCGTAAAGTAAATAAAGTATATACTTACCTGTCCGCGCTCCCTGGTGCTTCTTCCAGCTCCCAACTATCTTCCTGGCTTTTGCGCACTTGACTTCTTCTTGGCTTCTGCCCGCAGCTGCCGGTGAAACTTCAGAGTGGGTCTCTGAAGTGACAGGCCGCTTAGCCAATCACTGGCCGAGTGATTGGCTGAGTGGCCTGTCACTCCAGAGATCGGCTTTGAAGCCGCGGACAGGTAAGTATAGAAATTCATATTTTACACTAAAGGCAAGGGCTGCATGGACATGGCTAACAATATATACACAGCCCTTGCTACACGATAGTCGATCCATGTAATAAACTCAGTAAACGAGCGCCAATCTCATTTACATTGCTGATTGGGCCGTGTAATACAGCCCTTACCTTATGAGACTTTCTAGGTTACATAACATGGAGCCAGGAATGAAACCGCTAAGTGCACACATCTTCCTTCGGGTCCATTCTTCAGGGTTAGAACACTCAGTCTCCAAACTTTTTTTTGTTTATAATGACAGTACTCATGTAAGTGGGTTCAGCCAATTCATAACTGCACCCATTTTAATGGAGCACAGCCAATCAGTGGCCGCGTTGGGTCAGCGTCGTAGCCAGCGATGGACTGAATGGGCACTTTCTTGTATCAACACTGACACCAGAAAGTATGGGACCCGGCACCATCAAAACAGCAGAGTTTGAGGGATTGGGACAGGTGAGTACACATTTTTATTGTTTTTATTCTAGCCTAAGCAAATTGTCCTGTAAAAAAAAATTCCCATTAACTTATTATTTTTTCTGATAATGCATGGCATAAGAATTTTTTTTTTTTTACATCCTCCTCCAAAAAGAAAATTCTTTTTTCCTAAAATGACACTAGTGAAAACTAATGTGTGGCGCGTGGTCGATTGGTCACTTGCTAGATGGTACCGTGTGACGCCACTCCTGTGGTAGTCGGTCAAAGTATAGCTCAGCCAGATGGTATACTGTCGTGACCCCAGTGCCAGGTGGGCACACAGGTATGGAGGCACACCTGCTTTTAGTTTAGGGTGGCGAGCTATACCCTTTCCCCTGTGGTCGGTGACCTAGTGGTTCCTTGGGTAGTTATTACGGTGGTCTGTAGTGGAGTTGTGACCCACCTGGACTATCTGTACCGCCACCCACAGAAAGGGGAGATGACCCAAGGAAGGTGCAACTACTGTGTAGGTGCCAGAACAATAATCACTGAGTCCTGTTATCATACAATAAATCTTCTTTACTTGTAAGAATACTTTGTACAGTAGTTGATCATAAACTGTAAACGTATCAGAACAGAATCCTTGCTAAGAGCCTTGTAAGTAGAAGAGCTGTAAACAGGAGGAGTTTGTACTGAGAGTCCAGAGTAGTAGAGAAGAGTTTGTACTGAGAGTCCCAGCCCAGGGTAGAAGTGTGCTTTGCCGGAACTTTAGAAGAAGAAGAAGTAGAATACTGAAGATTTGAAAATAGAAGGCTACTTGTGCCCGTGTTTCGACCTTTTTTGTCGTTGTACTACAGTGTCGGGTGACCCATCCTATCAGGGTGACACAAGCCCCAGACCTTGTTACCTGAGCTAAGCAGAATAGCCAAGTTACCGGGTTACACCCGTGCTGCGAGATAGAGTACGTAGGCTTGTAGCGACTTTGCTCTATTTGGATCAGTTCCTTTTGTTTCAGGATACTGCCCTGCCCTTTAAGAAATGTTCACGGCGTGGGTTGGGGTGATCTCTGACTCGTCCTCTCCTTTAGTGGTTTAACACTGCATAGTAAGTAGAAGTGCTGCTTTCAAGAAACTGGTGTCTGCGTCTCCCATGAACGTCCGTCCACTAACACACTCAAGACTAGATTACACTTGATACTGACTTTTGCAAGGGGTGTATAAAGCAGCAACACCCGTGGTGGGACACCACAAATGCACAGCAACTCAAAAATACAAAATATGCAGGCAGTGTAACTGGAAACCCCATTGATATTCATGGGGAAGAGGACAGACATCTACCCTCACTTGGATTATGCTGGGTGAGTAAAAGATTTTCGCTTGAGTTTTGCTATTAGTGAGTCAAAATATTACATGTACATGGAACCAGTGCAAAAATACAACATATTCAGTAAAAACAGGCCCTCATATGACTACATTGATAGAATGTGAAAAAAACAAAAAAACACCCCAAAACAATAAATAAAGTGTTCTCCGGGTTCTCTTTTTTTCTGTCTGATGTCCTATCTTTATGATAAGTCACTAATACGTAAATTTTGGTGTATACTTCCGGGTATCAGCAACTGGTATTGCACCTTTGACTTTAATGGGATGAGCTGCAATACCAGGTACAGCCACTAACCAGTGTATGGCACTATGCTTGCTAGGAAGTGAATAGGCTGCAGCTCTTGCATGATCAGTTGATCAACAGGAGTACAGTGAGTCAGGGTTAGAGGAGTACTCTAGCAAAGCAAATTTTCTTCAACTGGTGTCCAAAGGTGCCAGATATTTGTAGTTTGCTTCTATAAAAAATTTTTTTCCAGTCTTCCAGTAATTATCAGCTGCTGTATGTCCTGCAGCAAGTGATGTCTTACACAGTGCTGTCTGCATGTCAGGAACTGTCCAGAGCGAGAGAGGTTTTCTATGGGGATTTGCTCCTGCTCTGGACAGAAGTGCAAAAGATGGGGTCCGTGGAGTCTCAGTTACGAGTCTCAAAACACGGGAATAGCCAGATATCCCTCCAGGGGAGGGAAGCCTATTGCCAAGGGGGTGCCTCCCTGTTGGGAGATCACCAAACCACCCTGATACGTAGCCCCTTAAGTCCCAGTCTTCCAGTACTTATCAGCTGATGTATGCCCTGCAGGAAGTGGTTTATTATTTCCATTTTGAAACAGTACTCTCTGCTGCCACCTGTGACCATGTCATCCCTAATACCCATCATACTTACCCTGCAGTCACTATCACAGGTGTCTATCACTGCAGACAGGCACTCCTATACTGACCATGCATCCTCCGCGTTCATGCGCCGCCGGTACAGGACTGGGTTAATCTGCAAGATGTGTCTCATTTGACTGACGGCTTTAATTTTACTAAAAATCCATTATGTCATACTAAGTGGAAGCGGGGCGGCATCCCTCATCCTCTCTCCAGTTTCTTATTTAGATGCTATCTTATCCTGTCCCCAGTAACACTACATTTGTCTCTGCATTCCCGATCATCAGCCCTATCAATCACTCCGGTTCCCTATCAAACAGCTGAGAAATAAAGCAAAGTATGACAACATTCTTCTTCCTGTACCTCCATCTGTAAATGATGGATTAAGTAATTTTTGTTCTCCAGCCCTGGAACACAAGACATTGCTCACGGTCTAAGCTTTCAAGAATCCTTATTTCTTTTCAACGGGGAGAAGAAAAAAAAAAAAAGAAAAAAAAAATATACAAGTACCGGTTCTAAAATAAAATACTGTCGGTGGCGGGGAAGTCTATTAACATGGGAAACAGTGAGAATTGAAATAATCTATTGAAACAGTGGGGAAGATTTACATTTTTCCATATCTCCAAAGCAGCTGTAGGCTTTTCTATATCCAATCATGTAAAAACCATTTATTTGTCTGATAGCCCACCAAAGTCACACATAGTACTAGCAAAACACATTAGTTTGTGCCACCACGTAAATCTTTGATCTATATCAACAGGGGAAGTAATATAGCGGCGACATTAGGATACCTGCGGTTGTGACATCCATGGTTGGTGGCATCGCAGACACTACTTCAAATTGAAATTCTCCGGGTATCTGGGCCTCATCTTTTGTCTTTGTTTGTTTTTGCTTATTTTACTTTTCATCCGCCGCGCTGAGACTTTTTTAATGCCCCCCCCCCCCCCCCACGATTATTATTTATTATTGATTGCGCCCTTGTGCAACTTTAACTTATTTTAAAGGGGTACTCTTTTTCTTTCGAATCAACCGGTTTGAGAAAGTTATATAGATTTGTAATTTACTTCTATTTAGAGATCTCAAGTCTTTCAATACTTATCAGCTGCTGTATGTCCTGCAGGAAGTGATGTATTCTTTCCAGTCTGACTAAATGCTTTCTGCTCCACCTCCATGTCAGGAACTGTCCCATAGGAAAACCTCTAGTGCTCTGGGCAGTTCCTAATATGGACAGAGGCGGCAGCAGAGAGCACTGTGTCAGACTCGAAAGAATACACCACTTCCTGCAGGACATGCAGCAGCTGATAAACATGGGAAGACTTGAGATTTTTACAAATCTATATAACTTTCTGAAACCAGTTGATTTGAAAGAAAAAGATTTTCACTGGAGTACCCTTTTAACTATCCTAAAAAGCAATCAGCATGACTTCACAGGTGTAGTCCACTTCAGACCCGATTAACTCATCATAGAGAATCTCGATGCTAGGGATCAGTTGTTATTGTCAAGAATTTGCCCAAAACAAAACACAGCTTTGGAGGTGCGTCAAGTCAGAGCCTCCGTTTATTAAATATACATAACTATAGAGCCCCCTGAGGAAACTGGGATGTGAAAAACACGTTGGGTTGTTGTCATTTAATAGATGTGCCGTTCCTGGTTCTACAATAATAATTCACTTTTAACAGCATGTGCCTATGGCGGCCGCCACTTTGTCATAGAGACATGCTTGTATCCGATTGTTCGCTGTTTGATTACCAGTGGTTGATGAAGCTGGATGCAGCCCTAAGGCCATAGGCTATATCCTGTTTTCCAGGACTCTTTAGGGCTCTGTCCAACTGTGTTAGCCATCGGTTATTGAGCATGCTCACCTCCACTTAAAATTTTTGATCAACCGGTGTCTGGGTGCTGAAACCCCCATGAGTTACAGCGAGTGGGGAGGGGGGGGGGGGGGGGCAGGGGGCCGCAGGGAGCTTTGGGAGGGGTTCCCCAGACAAGCCCATAGGACATAACCAGCAGATCATTGTCGTCATTTTTTTCAAAATGTTGAAATACAAGGATCAGCCGATATTGTGCATGATTGTTGCCTTTTGACACTAGCCACCACACCAAGCGATTATCGGCCGTGATCAGGTGCAGGAGGAGGTCACGCCTTCTCCCCGCCTAGTCGTGCCCCTCTTGCCCAGTCATCAGGCAAGTGGAGAACATGGTAGGAAGGGCAAATCTGCGCCTTCTCCCTTGTGTACGCCACCGCCATCTTAAAGGGGTGCTCCAGCGGGGGGGCACTTTTTTGCTGGGACCGGGGAGGAGGTGGCCGAGGGAAAAGACATCCACTCACCTCCCCGATTTCCCGGGCCTGAGACGATACGTCAGCCACTCAGTGACAGAGGCGGGATCTGAGCGGATCCTGCCTCCTTCACTGAGTGGCTGAGCGGACTTGAGACGTCACGTCTTGGGCCCGCGTCAGACACCTGGAAGCGGCCGGGAACCGGAGTGCCGCCATGTGGGACCCACCGCTGGAACCGGGGAGGTGAATGGACGTCTTTTCCCTCGGCCACCTCCTCTCCGGTCCCAGCAAAAAAGTGCCCCCCCCGCTGGAGTACCCCTTTAAATCCCTCCCCCTTAGTTTACACATGCCTTGAAGGTGAATAAATACTCGAGTCTCCTATTAATTTCAATGGGGTTTGATCCCTCGAGAATTTTCGTGCTGGCTGAACACTAGTAATAGCCGCTTAGGATTGCAATAACTAAAGGTTTAATAATCCTGTAGTAACCAGTTACAGCCTTGTTCCTTCTTCTTCCTTTACCTCGCGGCAAATTCATAAGGTTCTTTGACTTTCCAAAGCGGTGACATTTCCAATGCAAGTGACTTGCACGGCGGACTTGTAGCTATTATGCAAGACTTAATCAAGGCTCCGGTCTGGTGATGACTGAGCTGATATTGTGTTTCCTGCCTCTGCCTCCTGCACCTGACCTCTTCAAATACTTGTGGCTTCCTAATAATCTCTATAGCGTTCCCCAGACACCTCCTTCCCCGGCTTCTATCTGCATTATGATCTGGGCCCACACCCTCCGCACCTGACCATGGGGGGGGGGGGGCGTCTCGTTCCTCTCTCTCTCCAGCTCGACTCTATATCTCTGTTAACTCATCTGACCCGTCCTTGTTCTTTTTCCACTTCTTTTATTTTCTACATCGCGAATAAAATGACTTTTATTTTATTATGCATTCTTCTTATTCAAGGTTTTTTTTCTATATAAAAATTGAATTGCACTTTGCTGACATGACTGCTCGTTTGTTTCGGAGAACAATTAATGGCGGCTTTATTTGCCTCCGTCTGGGATTGAAAGATTCTAATTCTATTATAACCGTAGAACAACACAAGGTTCTATACAATAATAGGGGGGTACTCCACCTTACTGACATGGCTCGGAGGGAGAAAGGCTCGGAGACCTTGAGCGATGAATTGTGGATGTGTTATTGGCCAATAGCTGCCAAAAGGACTCGTTCTGGGACTGTTTTAGCTCCTGTCAAGGTATATAGGAATATACGGCAAATAACCAGGACACTACTAGGGGCAATGGGGGAGATTTATCAAACCTGGTGTAAAGTGAAACTGGCTCAGTCGCCCCTAGCAACCAATCAGGTTCCACCTTTCATTTTCAAAAGAGTCTGTGAGGAATGAAAGGTGGAATCTGATTGGATGCTAGGGGCAAGTGAGCAAGTTTCACTTCACACCATGTTTAATAAATCTCCCCCAATGCATCTACTATACCTAATAATGTTATATATTTTATATGATTCCACTTATACACATAGTGATAGTCCTTCGTTACAAGGCATAGGGCGAGATTTATCAAACATGGTGTAAAGTGAAACTGGCTCAGTTGCCCCTAGCAACCAGATTCCACCTTTCATTCCTCACAGACTCTTTGGAAAATGAAAGGTGGAATCTGATTGGTTGCTAGGGGCAACTGAGCCAGTTTCACTTTACACCATGTTTGATAAATCTCCCCCATTGCCTCTAGTAGTGTCCTGGTTATTTGCCGTCTATTCCTATATACCTTGACAGGAGCTAAAACAATCCCAGAAAGAGTCCTTTTGGCAGCTAGGTCTCCGAGCCTTTCTCCCTCCAAGCGCATAATCTAACGTCTTCTCGACTACTTTCCCAGTGCCGGCCAACTCACACACGTTTACCAAAAGTCACGTGGGCTACGCTGGTTCGTGCTGGCGCTGGGAGAAGAAGGCAACATTTGGTGAACATGTTTAACCAGCCGGCAAGGGGGGAGTAGGGGGCTACACTTCTATTGGGGGATCCGTGCCGCGATCCTCCTCCGCACTAGGACTTGTCCTATTTTTTTGTGGCACAGATTACGGTGGGGGGTCGCAGCACAGATCGTGTGAATGAACTGATTTGAATGGGTCCGTGACCACGGACAATTTTGCAAGACGTGTAAGAGCATAATATATAATATATGAGTTCAGGGACAGCTTGTCCAGTTGGCACACCAGCCCACCTATTGCCTTAAGGTGGTATCACGCGACCCAACCCAAAGGGGTGAGCGCCAGTCTGCTAGATCACAGCTCGCTTACCGAGACTATTACACGGCTCAATAATCGAAGACTGCAAGGACATCGTTGGCGATGTCCATGCTGCCCTTGCGTTCAATGCTCCGGCATTGGTATATAGAGACAGCAGCTGTGGTCACCCAGAGGAGAGATAAACATAACATCATTATTTTCAATATACTGACGCCGGAGTACCCCAGCAGGAGCATGCTAGATATTACACCAGTTACATAACCGTAACTCGAAAGCCTTGGGACATCTCCAAAATTAGCACCATTACATATTTAGATGTGTTTGTATATTCAGTAAGATGTAAGATCTGTTTGTATATAGATTATGTAAGATCTGTTTGTATATTCAGGATTCTCACTTGTTTCCCGAGAGCGGAAAGAGGTCGCAAAGAGTATCTCTATCTCTGGAGGACCCATCATGTCCTGCAATACATAGAAAACCCATTGGGACACTGTGCAATACCTCGCTCCACCAGTGTTGGTGCTGCAGGGAAATTGATCAGGTAAGCCGGCCACACACATTGGATTAAAGTCTTCCAAACCTGCTGATTTGGGTAGGGGTGGCCAACCATGTAATGTGTATGCAGTAGGGATGAGTGAAGCTAATTTTTGCAAGTTTCATTATAAAATTCACTCAAGATGGCGGACGCACATCTATAAAAAAAATAATGGTATGCTCACACGTCCACGCTCTTCCTCTATGTGTCACCAGAGACCAGAGACTGAGGGCACCAGGTGAGCGTGGACAGGTAAGTATTGATGAACGAATTGTTTAGCTGTTCTAGTGCAGTTTTTTAAGGACTGTTTTGGGCATTTGCAAATTTTTCACCACAAATTTTTGAAAAGTTTCAAAAAACTTTTGAAAAGTGTCAGGACAGGGAGGTGAGGACAAGACGAGACAGTGGGCCCTGATTCTGAACCCACATACTTTTCCTACCTACTTGCCCCTAGGTAGCTGCGGACAACCACAAAGACGTTCCCTGTACTAGATACATGGGACACAGAAAAGACAGACAAACAAACACAATACAGGAGAGTCAACAAGCCAAAGTCAGAACCAAACAGGCAGCGCAGTACAAAATCAGGCATCAATCAGATACTCAAAGGTCAGGCGGGAGGTCAGGTAACAGGTCGAGCAAGCAGAGGAATTAGGTTTGGGGATCGAAGGAATAGACAGAGAGAGCTAGGATCAGGGTATGAACCTTAATAGCCAGCGCTGGGAGACTAGCTGAGCTTTCTTTTATGAGGATCAAGAGCCCGGTCCGGATCCCCATTGGACTGACGTTCTGATCCTTAAGGTAAGGTTCAATCAAACAGACTTGCTCAGCTGCAGCAATCGAGTCTGGCAGGGCTCAGTGTAACTCCTGCATTGCCGGAAGCTGAGAAGCAATCGGGTGTGTCACACAAGAGTAAAAACAGGCCCAGTTCAGACCAGGCTACTGCACATTCCTAACAAAAAGTTCTCTCATCTCGGGTATGGAGGCCTACCGACTCTCGCACTAGAGTAAATGTTGGGGGAGAACATTATTGAATATGTTGCATTTCAACATGCCCAATGATTTTGTTCTCGGGAAGATAAACCTCCGTAGTGTCTGACACCAACCTTCTCATCTCTCCTTATTGAGAACACATGCATGCTTGGCTGAACTGCGCATACATGTGTATGAAGTGATCGGGGGAGATAGCTGAACTGTAGAGAGCCCCTTTAATACCGAACACAAGAAATTATATCTGCATCAAGCCTTTCCCAGGTTTCTTTGCATAAATGACCCCATATTAAGCATATGGATAATCAGATCCTTTTTGCATCATGAGTCTATGTAATAATATTGTAGCCGTGCGCTCGGTGATGTCATCACAGCCGTTCATTAAAGCTTCCTGTAATGAATTGTGAAAAGCAAACACCTGTCACATCCCTTTTCGCTGGCTCGGGCAGGGTGACCTAAAGCCGTTGAGACAAATAAATCAAATAAATTAATTTACTGCAGTTGTCAAAGCCGAGATCTCGGTGTCTATCTGTATAATCGCGTCGCCGGAATCTCGCTGCCTAATGTGGACGTAATTAAGATGTGTAATATCAGAGGGGAACAGATCACCAGGCGTCACTTCTCACTAGACTGGAGATATTTCCTACTTTGTGTGAACTAATAAAAGACTTGGACTGTGTAGCCTGAAACAAATACCATCATTGTTATTGATTACTTATCCCCCCCCCCCCCCGCCCGTCTATTGGGTCGTGATGGCCTCTTTGAGTAGCTAGGATTCCTTCACCCTAACCTTATAACAAGTGTCAAGTTAAGAGGCAACTCATTGGGTTTGGCAACATTCTTCGAACCCGAACGCTCAGCATTTGACTCCCCTTGGCTGCAAAAGTTATATGCCATCTTAGGAAGACCGGTAAAACATGGGAACAGCCATAGGCTGTAGTTTAACATTGCCGAACTTGAACAGTTGACCCTCTCCGCCCAACACTACCTACTAACTACATACACTGGTGGGGGTTGGAGTACTTGTTTTGGTGCCCTACTTCCAGGAACATGGCAACCAGGGCACATGCTCCACCAACTTTATGGGTGTGTGCCAAACATTCATGTTTAAAGGAGAGTGGTCATGATGAATGTTGCTACGTAATATGTACGGCCAGCTTGACCTCAGTCTTCTTCAATGATTGTCTTCTTTTAACAACCATATATAGGAACATTTCTTAAAGGGGTAATCCCACCACCTAAACTTTTGTTAGCATTAGCAAAATGTATTTCTTTTAAAGCTTGGCCCCTTTGTCTCACTGTATAGGTGTCAGCTCTTTGTCTAGGTTCTCTCTGAGAGCGGTGGCCGAGTTGAGATGCCAGTCGAGTGGTTGGGACCTCAGGGAGCAGTAAGTATAGTTTATTCTCCCTCTACTGTCTCCCTCTGAGGTCTCCCATGTACCAGGGCTTGGATTGTCCTTGGAGACGTGTAAGCTCAGTGGGAGACACAGCAAAGCCGAGCTTATTTAGCTTGGTGCCACTGCATCCTGGCATCCCCCCCATGTATAATTCCCAACAACCTAAAACTTTGGCTGTCCAGGCATGATGGGAATTGTAGTTTTGCAACAGCTGGAGTGCCGCAGGTTCCCCGTCCCTGGCTTAGGTGAATTAAAACTTTAGATTATTTGAACATTCATCATGAATATTACTGTCCAAGGTACACGAGATGCCTGTGCCGATGTAATGGAAACTAGGGCACGTGGGATGCCTGTTTATATGATTGATGGTCACATCACCAATCCAACTCTTTTTGCCTATCCTTTGGCTAGATTGTAAGTTATGATCTTCCATCTTGAAGCAGCCATGACACCTACTGTACAACCTAGACCCCTGGCCACTGCACAGATCAGATGTCCAACTTTTTATTTTACCCATTCGCTAACTATTGTCACCATTACTTTCCGACCCAACTATTCTAATAAGCATATGGATTGTCAACTGGAGGGTCAACGCAACTTTTCATTAGAGATAGCACTGAGGTTTAATCTGTGTTGAGAGCAGTGCGTATTGTCAACAGGGCGTGTACATGAACACTATCCATATTGAGAACTGATGTAGATGATGACAGGTTCCCTGTAAAGAAGTCTAGAGTAGGGTTGGGGTGTCCTGGGTTGGTGTCCATCCATCCATGGTTTCCCGTCCATGTATTAGTCCAGGGATGGGAAACCTTTGGCCCTTCAGTTGGTGCAAAACTACAATTCCCATCATGCCTGGACAGCCAAAGCTAAAGCTTTGGCTGTCCAGGCATGATGGGAATTGTAGTTTTGCATCAACTGGAGGGCCGAAGGTTCCCCATCCCTGCGATGGCAAATATTACTAGAAAGAAAGGAACTAACCTCTGACGTCACGCCGTGACCCTATCTGTTGTCCATATATGTTCTGACTACAATGATCATTCATTCCTCCTTTCTTACAGTTCAGTAAAGCAGAAGTATCATTTCAATAGAAAAAAAAAACATGTAAATTGCTTCCACGTCCAGTTTTCCGTGCTGTTTGTGTGTTCGGTGGCTGGGAGGTTTTATCCTGTGTTCAGAAATCAACTGTGAAGGATCATTCATTGGTGTGTCTTTGAAGTCTAGGCATGGTCTGCTAAATTAAACTCGAGTGCAATTACAGTTCTGGAGTGAAACTCAATCCACGGAGAAAGAGAAACGCTTAACATGTCCAGGACGGATCATTGATTGGATGGCAGCGACTTCGCAGCCCCGTATAGAGGCCCCTCCAGACAGCTACCTTTACAATACGGCGACCTGGACAATTCTACTGCACTTGTGCTCAAAACTAGATGTAATTTTTAGCTGGTTTGAGGAAAACCAAGAAATTAAATTGGTGGCTTCTTCCTGTTCTTTGTATAGCATGGATTATAATTAAAGGGGCTGTTCATTTTGGGAAATCCTCCATTTATAAACTTATCTAACATGGTGCCCCACTGTTGGGATTCCAAGAGATTAGCTAGTGTTGAGCAAAGTTCAGGTTCGGCAATGTTCTCCGAACCCGAGCACTTGACATTAGACTCCTTGACGTTGGAGAAGTTGGATGCCTCCCCGGGAAGTCCTGGAAAACATGGATAAAGCATTAATCTGTATATACTGTATGCTTTCCTGGCATCCAACTTCTCAAGCCGCCAGGAGTCAAATTCAGAGTGTTCGGGTTTGGAGAACATTGCTGAAACTGAACAGTTTGGTAACTTTACTCAACACTAATTAGCATCAAGATTTTAACTTGCCTACAGTGCCACCAATGGGGAGATGAAGCATTAAATCCAAGCTGTAAGTGGTTATTGCCATGCACGGATACACTGGGTCCTCCAGAGTAAAGGTGGGCATACACCCTCATAACTGTTGGCTGAACAGTTATCTCTTCCATCCTTCCCATACACAGGAACGTTCATCACAGCCTACTGCTCCTGTGTTCTCTATGAGGAGGGATAAGTCGCAGTTAGACCACTCTGGCTGCAGCTTTTCTCACTGAGAACAAAGGGATTGGGCAGTGATTTTCCATTTGTTGGGTCTCGGGAGATCCCCATACACTTTATACTGACAGCCAAACCCGTCCAGCCACTCTTTTCTCTAATATGGTTAATAGTTGACAGTCTTGAACAAGGCACTCTTCTCCTGCCTGTTACTGCAGAATTTTCTAATATGACTAGAGATGACTGAATCTCCTGAAATATGCTTCAGGTAAATTTATTAGAACTGGCCTACAGCCTCAGTTTAGCTTTGGATTCCAAATATGGTTCTAAGAGACAGTACATGAGCAGGGACTCCTGTCAAAGACCGGAGTCCCTTTTCCTGTACACTGAGATAAACACTGTATGCCTTGCACACAACGTTTGCTGGGCTGGGTGTTCTATAGCATCATTGCTTACCTCTGGTCAGCTGAACACATTTAAAGTAAGCTTTGCTGCTAAGTGTACAGGATCAGGGGCTCCGTCATTTGACAGGTGTCCCTGTTCCTGTACACTGAGCATTAAGATATACACTCACTGCTCACACAACATTGGCTGGGCTGGGTGGTCTATAGCATCACTGCTTGCCACTTACATTTGCAGTGTAAGCTTTACTGCTTAGTGCACAAGAGCAGGCGCTCCGGCATCTGACAGGTGTCCCTGTTCCTGTGATTTCTCAAAAACAAATTCGGATTAATTCAAATTTAATAATGGTTTTCCAAATGAGGCAATCCTATAGACACATACAGATATAATTGAGTAAAAGAAATGTAAATGGTGGCATGGTTGTGTCCAGATGGTAGCATATCAGGATGTGGTATGATGAAGTACTTAATGGTGGGAGAGATCATTGGAACTTGAGGAAATGTTAAGGAATGGAAGGTGGTTGGGTTGTCTATTGAAAGGCGAAAAAAGGTATGAATGATGTATAATGGAGATGTCCAATATACAATGGTAGGAAAGTATATGGGAGAGGGCAAAGATACGTGAACGAAAAGTGATAGATGTCTAGGAAGCTAGGGCGTGAAGGTGAATGAGTGAGGTGGTAGAAATGTCCAGCCGAATACGATGGAGGGCTAATAGGAGGAAGACAATAAAATAAGATGTAAGATACATGAACAGATGTGTTAGAGATGTCTCTAGGCTGGTGCGAGCTACAAACATGGAAGGTGGCTGAGCTAAGAGATGAGATGTCAGAGTTCACGTAGGGAAGATTGTAAAGATGTCTTTGGTAAGATGATATTGACATATATGAATGGAAAGTAATGGAGGTGCCTGGAGGTAAAGGTTCACAAATGAAATAAGGCGGTCAGGTCTGTAGGCAGATGAGATGTGAAGAGAGTGAAAGGTCAAGGAGATGTCTATGTGAAGTGTTAAGCCTCCGGGAGTGATATGTAGCCACAAGGAGGACAATGTAGCTGGTAGGGATATCTACAGGGTGATTGAAATGAGGCACTAAAAGTCCTGATACTATCAAGATGGTTGTCAGCCAAATGCAAGTTCAGCCAACAGCTATTCCTCCTCCGTATTCGGGCTTGGGAAAATGAGAACTGCTGCCGCCAGACCACTCTAAGGTCCAACATGAACAAAGAGTCTGGTGACCCCCATGAACAGTAGGTGGTTGGTTGAAGTTGGGTTTGGCCAACAATTCTCCAATACGTATGGGCAAAAATGGTGGTGGAGACTGATGAGGTGCTTTGTAGAGAAAAGAGAGAGGTGGAGAGGGACAGCTAGCCATAGCCAATGGTGAATGTTCATGTGTTCTTAATGGAGAGATGGTCGTAAAGGTGGCCATACACCTTCAATAGCTGATGGCTGGACCATTCGTTATCTGCAGCCTGGTGCACGTCTTCCCCATACAGAGGAACGTGTGCTGTATGGGAAGTGCTCTAAGCTGCAGCTTTCTTTCCCAGAACAAAGGGGTTGGGGTGATTTTTCACCACACCCAAACCCCTATCTTCCTAAACCTCATGTGTTGAGGGTCGTTCAGGAGAGACCCACATACCTTATACCGATGGCCAAACCTGCCGCGAGCCGCAGTTATGGCCAACGGAAGTATAAGGTGTAAGGTGTATACCTTTAGAGACTTCCAGGCTCCTCTGGTGGTTATTGGCTTAAGAAGAAAAGGATCGAGAGTATGAAATCACACAGAATCCGGCTCCCCCGACATGATCTGTTGGGAAGAGTCGAGAGTGGACATATTAGATGGTTGGCCCTCCCGCCAAATAGTCCCTTCCTACACATGTCCAATGTTAATAGCCGCCTTAACGTAAATTTAAGTTGACTCATTGAGCAGTGAAGATGATACAATAAGAGACGAGGAACACAGAAGAGGAAACCACATGTAAATTCCATAACACACAAAGGGTTACATATAAGGGAACCCAACAGCGAGGAGGGAATTATGGAACTTCCTGAAATTTTTTCCAGATAACATTGATAAGAATGCAGAAAAATAGGTTATGCTTGACTCGTACTACCCACAATGCTCTGAGCCGAGACGGACAACATTGAACTGTTGACCCATAGCAAGAAAGAAAGACTTGTTCCTACAGGTTGATGGGATTGCTTGTGTTGAAAAAGTCCCTCATCAGACGGAGGCTAGAGGAGGCCGTCCAATGGAGAACCAGCATGAATGCGGCTCAACCTGTGTAGTCCAGGTGATGGGAACGTAGCCTGCAGATAAGGAGGAAGCATTCATCATCATCATCATGGCAGATCTTTCCTCCTCTTTTGTTTGGGGGGGGGGGGGAAGGTGTGAGCGAAGAGGGACAAAGCTTCATTCCACGACCCATCCCGTGATGTCATTACTCTTAAAGAGACCACCGACCCGTCGGACATCACTGCCGCCCACATCTATGCCTCAGTGTATATGTGATAAAAACCAAGCCGTGAGTAACGTCCATAATACCCGTATAATCTTAGATTATCCAAGCATGCCTGGGTAATGTAGAATACATGACGGTGGAATTTTCTGTCTGACTTTAATCCTGGGAAGGGGGCAGTATTCCGGGGAAGCCGCAGAATGGGAAGATGTTTTTAAAACTGACTATATGTATATATATATATATATATATATATATATATATATATATATATTTGCTCGGCTATCTTGCTCGGACACAATGAGTGCAAATCCTTGAAATCCATTGAATCTAGTCGTCAGAGTGCTCAACAATACACCATGGCTGGTGTTGAATGGAGAGGCTGAACTGGGTTCGGGTTCGAACAGCTCGGCCTCTCTGCTCAACACTAACCAGGACCCAATTATTATACTGTGGTTCATCCATCCCTGTGACATGTCTGGTACTGCTGCTCAGCCCTATTCATCATTTCCCACTGGGAGAAGCACCTTGTTAAGTGCATCGCTCCCAGGATTGCTGTGATCATACAATAGAGTCTGTCTCCTGCAGTAAGACAGAACAGGCAATGGGCCAGGGATTGAAGGGCTTGGCTGCACGCTTCTTCCGTCTCAATCTAATGCTCAGTGGGGGTGTAAACACCAGGTCCTGACCAATGAAAAGGTTTGACACGTCTCTAGGACACATAAAAAGTTATTTAAAGTGACAGAGCCCATTTAAATGTAAACAGTTAGTTGAAGTTTTATCCAACAATGTGAAAGGAAAAAGCCGCACTCACCATTTGTAGCCTTAAAAAAAAAGGTTATTTCCACGTCTTGGATAAAAAACTGGAGATAGTGTGGATAAAATCCCGGGCAGACGCCAGCTGGGTGTCAGTGATAGCCTGTTTCGCACCCTTGTGCTTCAACGGACCAAAGGTGGTCCGTTGAAGCGCAAGGGCGCGAAACAGGCTACCACTGGCTAGACCTGAAATGGTGCTGCCCCCCCACCCAGTGACCACACTTGCCAATTCCCCCCCCCAGACTATTGAAAATCATAAGTAAGTAAGGCGTGTGTGCAGAAAACCTGAAGCCTATAATAATAAGTGCATACACAATCCAGCTCTACCACTTGACCTCTGATTAACTCTCCCAGCATTACAAAGAAGCTACAATGCAGATAAAGCCTGCCAGGGACTTGTTTACATCAGTCATCTCAAAAGGGAGGGGGGGGAGGAGATGGAGAGAAAAGCTCGGACACAGATTTTTGTGCCTTTAGCAGAAAGCAGCTACACCACTTGACCTCTGAAAATCCAGCTCCACCATTAGACCCCTGATTAACTCTCCCAGCATTACAAAGAAGCTACAATGTTACAGATAAAGCCTGCCAAGGACTTGTTTACATCAGTCGTCTCAAAAAGAAGGGGGAGGGGGGGGGAGATGGAGAGACAAGCTCAGACACAGATTTTTGTGTCTCCAGCAGAAAGCAGCAGCTCAGAACTGGGGGAAGGAGACTGAATAGATAAGTATGGAATGAATTGTTAGTCTCATCATGGGCAGCAACATATGAAAAGTTATGTTTGAGCGGAATACCCCTTTAACACTGAAATTTAAAGCTAAAGTTGCAGTCATCCGATTTTCCGCTCCCTGCTAACGTCTCCTTCTCAACCTCTCTGTATTATTGGAAGTCAGAATAAACTCGACAACACGCACACGTCTATTCTTCTTCACTCTCATTTCCCCTTTAAATAACAGGGAACAAAAAAATGCAAATCACCAGTAAGCTTCAGAGAGTTTGGCCAGTCAATTGAGAAATAATATCAATTACTCCTGAATGCGAATCAAACATTGGAGTTCTATACGCTGAACAAATAATTCATTTTCTGCTCTTTCATCCTAAGTGATCGTGTTGCTATCTTTAATTAAAGAGATAAGAGGTAATCAGAAAATAAAAAATAAGCATTCATTTCCCTCTAGAAACAAACAAGAGTCAAACGTTACGGGTGACTGAATATTTCCCAGAAATCTGATTGCGTATTGTTTGTCGGATCGGCGGAGCCGTTCTCTTCTGCACGCAGGTCCTCAGGACGGAGAAGGGCAGCTCTGTCTTAAAGAGGACACGTGCTCTGAGACGTCTTAAAACCCTCGAAGCTCCTCGGTGACCCTAATGTTTTTGAGACGTGGTGGAATACCATCATGATTTTTCGAATATACTCTGTGTATCAATTCATTTCCGTTTTCAAGACATCTGCTTGCTGTCAGGCAATGAGGACCATAGAGTTATATAACTTTGGGGTTATCCAGGATTAAAATAAATATACAACGCCACCCCTGTCTTCAGGTTGTGTGTGGTATTACAACTCCATTCACTTCAATGGAAAAAAGTTGAAGTTCCACACGCAAACTATAGAAAAGAGTGGCGCTGTTTCTGGAAGAAAGCGGCTATGCTATTTCTATCCTTAAAATTTTTGGGATATTCAGGGGGGATTTACTAAGCGTACGCCAGGGAGGAGGTGAAGATTCGCCCCTTCTCCCTGGCGTACGCCCGTGCGCCCCGCTTGCCTGATGGGCGGACTGGCGGAGCCTGCAGGGGCGTCATGAAGCAGGGAGGAGGCGTGGCCTCCTCCCGCGCCTCATTTATCTTGATTTACGCCTGCTCGCAAATCATGACGCAAATATACACCTCCTGGAAGCAGGTGTACATTTGGTACGCCGGGCGCAGATTCGGGTGCCCGAATGTCCGGTGTTCGCCTCTTAGTGAATCCTGCCGTGAAAAAGGGGGCGGGGCTTAAAATAAGACTGGCGTCTGGTCTGGTACCTGATAGGCCTCAAAATCCCTTAAAGACTGAATACCGGGTGGAGAAGGTTGTTCACATAAAGGTGTAGAACCTTTTATTGTACACTGCTAATGCTTCATTTACATAAAAACAGAGAACCCATTTTAAAGGGAACATGTCCAACCAAAATGCTGCTTAATCTCCCAACATCATGTTATTGAGCAGAAAGAGCTGAGCAGAATGATATATAGTTTTATGGGAAAAGATTCAGTATAACATGTAATACATTGATTTAAAGAGTCCAGTGGGCGGTCCTTATTGGAGATTTCAACCGATAATTTACAAGTTCTGCTCAAGCTATTCCTATAAAGGTATATATCAATCTGCTCAGCTCCTCCTGCTCTATAACATGATGCTGGCAAATCGGATTATATATTCAATGCGACAGGTTCCCTTTAAGACAGCGCAGTCCAACCCACTGCTATAATGCCATACACTGTGGTTGATGCAGGGTGAAGATCTGGTGACATGAAGTAAACACGAGCATCAGGAAGGAATTGCTGGAAGCTGGCAGACTTCCTACTGTTTAATAAGGGCTTGCCCAGTTAATAAGCAACCTGGGCAAGCGCTTGTCATTGCCCGGGGCATTTACACCCAGCAATACCTGGGATTGCTTCATAATAGAGAAGACTTTGCATGGCTGTAGGGATCTCGGGATTATCCAGGATTTACGAGGTGTTGTAGTAATAGGTCAATGATTTACACTAACCTATGTGGACTTCTACCTTATATATCGTACCCATGTGGACCCCTACCCTATATGG
This sequence comes from Dendropsophus ebraccatus, assembly GCF_027789765.1. NCBI lineage: Eukaryota > Metazoa > Chordata > Amphibia > Anura > Hylidae > Dendropsophus > Dendropsophus ebraccatus. Next base: position 70,061,324 of record NC_091466.1, on the reverse strand, counting down.
TACCCATGTGGACCCTTACCTGATATATTGTACCCATGTGGTCCCCTACCTTATATATCGTACCCATGTGGACTCCTACCTTATATATCGTACCCATGTGGACTCCTACCTTATATATCGTACCCATGTGGACTCCTACCTTATATATCGTACCCATGTGGACCCCTACCTTATATATCGTACCCATGTGGTCCCCTACCTTATATATCGTACCCATGTGGTCCCCTACCTTATATATCGTACCCATGTGGACCCCTACCTTATATATCGTACCCTTGTGGACCCCTACCTTATATATTGTACCCATGTGGACTCCTACCTTATATATCGTACCCATGTGGACTCCTACCTTATATATCGTACCCATGTGGACTCCTACCTTTTATTTCATACCCATCACACATAAGGGGGTGCACAGAGGACGAAACTGGGGTACTCCAAAAATCAACCCATTTATTCTTTGCATGACCCCAGAAGACAGATCCTCTCCTGTCTGCTACTGATTTTGTGCTGTTCATCCTGGGCCTCCTGGTTCAGCTCTATAATGTGCCAGCTGCTTGGACTTCTTTGATCAGTAGATAAGATTGGAAAGGTAGGAAATGTGAACACTACTTAAAGGGGTTATCCTTTCAGGGAAGGAATAGAGCCGCGGGTCACGTGTGTGTGTGTGTTTGGGGGGGTCACGTGGAGGCCAATCTGGAGATCACCGGGGGACATGGAGTTTGGACCTCTTACTTGTCCCCTTTCATGTTTATAAGGGACAAGTAAGTTTTAATCGGAGAATCTCTTTAAATATTCAGCATACAATAAACTTCCCTCTAGAACAGTGTCCCCAACCCCAACCTCTCCAGCTCTTACTACTCCTCAATCTATAAAGGGGAGAAGAGGGGGGCCATCTATAAGGGGGAAAGAGGGGGACCATCTATAAGGGAGGGGGGAGAGGGGGACCATCTATAAGGGGAGAGGGGGACCATCTATAAGGGGGAGAGGGAAGAGGGGGACCATCTATAAGGGAGGGGGGAGAGGGGGACCATCTATAAGGGAGGGGGGGAGAGGGGACCATCTATAAGGGAGGGGGGAGAGGGGGACCATCTATAAGGGAGGGGGGAGAGGGGGACCATCTATAAGGGGGGAAGAGGGGGACCATCTATAAGGGGGAAAAGAGGGGGACCATCTATAAGGGGGGAAGAGGGGGACCATCTATAAAGGGGGAAAGAGGGGGACCATCTATAGAGGGTGAAAGAGGGGGACAATATATAGAGGGGGGAAACAGGGAGACCATCTGTAAAGGGGGACCATCTCCTATAGGATCAGCACCCTCCTCTCCTGACATCCTCTGTGCTGCTGTGACCTCCCCTATAGATCAGCACCCTCTTCTCCTGACATTCTCTGTGCTGCTCGGACCTCTCCTATAAGATCAGCACCCTCCTCTCCTGACATCCTCTCTGCTGCTGTGACCTCTCCTATAAGATCAGCACCCTCCTCTCCTGACATCCTCTGTGCTGCTGTGACCTTGGGGGGGGCAACATCAGGGGACCAGGTGAGGTGACAATATGTTTATTGGGGGCAGTGGAGGTGGGGTGGGCAATGCTTACTGGGGGTAGCAGCAAGGGACCAAACATTATGTTTATTGGGGCCAGCAGGGAGGGGAGGCAGGCAGTGTTTATTGGGGACAGTGGTGGGGGGGGGGGGGGGGGGCGCAGTACTGGATCATAATGTGGGCGAATTGACTGGGGGGGGGGGGGCAGGTTGGGTGGACAGCCCGGGGCCCGGGGTACATTTAATCCACCACTGGATGGGAGCAGTAATTTTGCAACAATTGGAGAGGCACAGGTTGGGGACTCAGTTCTTGAAGGTCACAAAGGTCATTGTGGGTGCAGCAATTTTGCAACAGCTGAAAAAAGCTGGAGAGTCACAGGTTGGGGGGCACTATTCTATAAGGTGCCTAAGGGTATAATGGGAGTAGTTGTTGTGCACAGTTGGGGAGGCACAGGTTGAGAATACTGCTCTAGCCACAGCTGGTGAGCCACAGGGTGGGGACACTGCTTTAGAAGGTGTCTTTGTGCATGATGGGAGTAGTAGTTGTTCAACAGCTGGAGAGTCACAGAGAATGAGGGGGGTAGTAGTCTTGTAACAACTGGAGAGCCACAGGTTAAGAACACTGTTATAGGCAGTCACTAAGTGCATGATGGGAGTAGTAATTTAGTAACAGCTGGAGAGCCACAGCTTGAGGTCACTGTTCTATAAGGTGACTAAGGGTATAATAAGAGTAGTAGTTGTGCAACAGCTGGAGAGTCACAGGCTACAGAAGTTTGGAGTATTTAATTCATTGATACACGTCGTATCAATCCTCATAACTTCTCGCTGTGTCCCCCGCCCCTCGCCGTCCCGGGTCCCAGCCACTTTCCTCCTTATCCGCAGCTTAGTGCAGCAGGTATCAGGGGTATCACGTTCCCTGACGATGCTTTGTCACCTGTTGAATGGTCTTCTTGGTTCTGTTGACCTGCGGAGTAAAACGATCCCTTTGACCTGGATGCAGCGGCTGTGAGCCCCGGCCGCCGTACCGCCAGGGGTTAACAAGCTCCTGTGAAGGGATTGTTATCTCGGGCAGGTAGAAGCCAGTCCGACTTGTTTTTTAAGCCGTCTCCGGCACTATCCTCAGCGCCCCGGGTCGAAGTGAATAGAAACAGGAGAGGAACCTTGACAAAAGGCTGGAACCTCTGTACCTCTTTTGTTTTTTCCCTTCTTCCTCCGGAGGTCTGTGGCCACTACTTCTTTACACTGCGGCCACATAATATGCCCTCATCTCGGGAGCAGTAAAAGCTCTTTTACATTTTAATGTGACCTTAGTGCTTTTCAAAAAATCACGGGAACATCTGACTACACTTGAGCCTGAATTGAGCTAATGGCATTCACCTCATCTTTAGATGCAAAATTGGGAGATAAAAAGACCTTGATGTGAAAGGGAAAGAGAGAGGGGAGGGCGAGAGGGAAGAGGGGCGGCGGGAGGGGAGGGGGGGTAGAGACAGATTAGAGATATTGCAAAAAAAAATAAAAAATCTTATGATTGGGAGTTGATAGTAAAATGTCTTCCTTTCTTTTTGTAAAAAAAAAAAAAAAATTAAAAAAAAATTTCCCAGTCCTACGAGGTGTCCTCTCGCGTTTTTTTTTTTTTTTTTTTTTTAATGATAGAATCTTTTTTATTCCCTCGGCGAAGGGAAAATTTCAATGTAGCTGCATATGTGTGTCCAATAGATATTTTGACCTTTAGCAAATCTCACTTTTGAAATCAGATGGAACGGTTATTGCAATATTCTTGGCCCCGGTAAGATTAAAAAAAAAAAAAAAAGTGAAGGGAAAAAAAAAAAAAAAAAAGCTTTTCTTCAGCAGTAATCAGACCTGGATTACATTTATTAAAAGTGCATCATCTACATTTAAATGACACTTGTCATTCTGGCGGAATTATATTAAATCCTACTGGAAACGGATGGATTTTAACCCCTAGATGATCGGGAAATGTAAAAAAATTAAAAAATAAAGTCAATAGGGAAATAAAAAAAAGCTTAAAGGGATGGATAGAAGAAGGTTCTTGCGTCCTGTGAGGTCACTCGGCTTGGAGGCGCTAATTGGCCAATTTGGTTTGGTCATTCTGGTCAGCGGGTCAATAAATGAGGCGAAGCAAAGGTCGGAGCGGATAAAGAGAGTCGATAATGGGACCATCAGCGCATCAATAAGGAGTCTATTATAGGAAAAGGACTGCTGCGTATGTCTAGGACAGGGGGGGGGGGGTAAACTCCAGCTGTGGCAAAACTACAATTCCCATCATGCCTACAGTACAAGGATAATACACAGTGATGTCACAGTACAGGTATAATACACACAGTGATGTCACAATACAGGGATAATACACACAGTGATGTAACAGTACAGGAATAATACACACAGTGATGTCACAGAACAGGGATAATACACAGTGATGTCACAGTACAGGGATAATACACAGTGATGTTACAGCACAGGGATACTACACACAGTGATGTCACAGTACAGGGATAATACACACAGTGATGTCACAGTACAGGGATAATAAACACAGTGATGTCACAGTACAGGGATAATACACACAGAGATGTCACAGTACAGTGGAGATAATACACACAGTGATGTCACAGTACAGGGATAATACACACAGTGATGTCACAGTACAGGGGGGATAATACACAGTGATGTCACAGTACGGGGATAATACACACAGTGATGTCACAGCACAGGGATAATACACACAGTGATGTCACAGTACAGGGATAATACACAGTGATGTGACAGTACAGGGATAATACACACAGTGATGTCACAGTACAGGGATAATACACAGTGATGTCACAGTACAGGGATAATACACACAGTGATGTCATAGTACAGGGATAATACACACAGTGATGTCACAGTACAGGGATAAAACACAGTGATGTCACAGTACAGCGATAATACACACAGTGATGTCACAGCACAGGGATAATACACACAGTGATGTCACAGTACAGGGATAATACACAGTGATGTCACAGTACAGGGATAAAACACAGTGATGTCACAGTACAGCGATAATACACACAGTGATGTCACAGTACAGGGATAATACTGTTAGGCACCATATCTTATGAATAGGTACATTAAAGGGTTATTCTATTCAAGCATAACTATTGATATGTTGCTGCCCATGATGAGTCCAACAGTTCCTTCCATACCTGTTATTATCTATTCAGTCTCCTTCCCCCAGTTCTCAGCTACTGCTTTCTTGTGAAGACACAAAAATCTGCGTGTGGGTTTTTCTCTCTGTCTCCCCCTCTTCCCCCCTCCCTTCTGAGATGGCTAATGTAAACAAATTCCTGGCAGGCTGTATCTGCAATTTTGTAGCTTCTTTGTAATCCCGGGAGGTCAAGTTGCTGATGAACTCATTGTGATTCACCCTCCCAGCATTGCAAATGTTGCAGATAAAGCCTGTCAAGGACTTGTTTACATCAGTCGTCTCAGAAGGGAGGGGGGGGGGGGGGGAAAGCTCACACACAGATTTTTGTGTCTTCAGCAGAAAGCAGCAGCTCAGAACTGGGGGAAGGGGACCGAATAGATAATAACAAGTATGGAAGGAATTGTTAGTCTCACCATGGGCAGCAACATATTAAAAGTTATGTTTGAGTGGAATACCCCTTTAATAAACTAAACTAGTAATCTAAGTAAATCAGGGCCAATGATTTGCATGTTTTCTGACCACCATTGCCTTTAGTGGAGAATCCCTCCATTATATGGTGCCCAATATGGCGGCACACTGATTGCTTTATGGCTCCATATTGTGCTGCCGTCCATGGTGATGTATACCGCTCAGCCACATCTATAAGCTTAGATGACAGCAGACATGCAGGACCAGTGAGATTTCCCTCCTGACCTAGAACCTCATGCGGCATTTTAAACCCTTTAAGATTGGGCGCAGACTTTAGTTTGTTAATTAAGACGGATCCTGCCACAAGTCTCCGTCACTTCGGATTGGAGATTACCGTACTAAGTAAGATTAAAGAATCTGATGAACACAGCAAGGTGGTGGGTGTCAGTCTTTGAAGAGGTTACCTATGTATTAAAAGAATTTCTCCAGCACTTAGATTAGTGTCAGGGGAATTAAATGCGATGTTACCGACGCAACTTTTGCAGACATTCCACATCTTTAACCTTTTTCCTGATAGGAAATCTGGCGGGATATTACGCGGGAGGCGATTGCTCTTTCAAGCTGAAAATAATTTGTTTCGGATCCTTAAACCGTTGGTAATGTCCGGCGCTTCTCTCTCAGCCACTAGACTCCACATACACCTTTGATAATTGAGGGTCAACTGATCGTCCAGCGTCCAGTCATGTCTCCCATCCTGCCCATATACAGCCGAGCGATCCTGTGTTTCCGATGGGTAGAAGAGAATGCTCTGGCTGTAGCTTATCTCTCCTAGAACAAAGGGGTCAAGTGGGGATTTTCCATCACGCCCGTCCTCTATTACCTCTGACATCAGTGGATAGTCAGAAGGGTCCAACACGAGCTGCAGTATGGCTGAGAAAAGTATAAGGTGTACAGGGACCTTTAGTATAAGCTGCTGAAATGAGTGGGGGATGGGACATGAGAACCTTTCTGGATCTTTAAAGGAGTTTTCTTCTCAAACATAAGTTTTGATATGTTGCTAACAATTCCTTCCATACATGTTGTTATCTATTTCATCACCTTTCCCAAGTTCTAAAGGGTTATTCTAAGGTCAAGTTGCTAATGAACTCCTTGTGATTATTCCTCCTGCCATTACAAAGTAGCTACAATGTTGCAGATAAAGCCTTCCAGGACTTGTTTACATCATCTGTCTCAGAAGGGAGGGGGAGGAGGTGGAGACAGAAAGAAAAGCTCCTACACAGGTTTTTGTGTTTTCAGCAGAAAGCAGCAGCTCAGAACTGGGGGAAGGAGACTGAATAGATAATAACAAGTATGGAAGGAATTGTTTGTCTCACCATGGGCAGCAACATATCAAAAGTTATGTTTGAGTGGAATACCACTTTAACTAGGCTTGATCATTGCACCGCGTGGCTGCACAAACGATTGCTTGATCTTTTGTGGGGACCTTTCTGGCATCCAGTAGCACATGTGCAGATGACAGCCGATGATTTTTTGGCACGTCTGATCAGCTGACAAAGGAGCCTTTTCTGGGGATGATCTCTAACCCTATGTCCGTGTTCACACCTTGCAGTCTTATTGTAGTAATGTCACGGTACTGCGTCATTTTTAGTGAAAAATCTGCAGCGAATTGGCACCGCGCCTAATTATAGGCTGATAATTGCCCCATGTAATGAGGTCCTAACCTTTCCGGACATCTGGCCGGATCATACCCCTAAACCAGGTAGTGTCCCCTAAACCAGGTAGTGTCCCCTAAACCAAGTTGTGTCCCCTAAACCAGGTAGTGTCCCCTAAACCAGGTTGTGTCCCCTTATCCATGTAGTGTCCCCTAAACCAAGTTGTGTCCCCTAAACCAGGTAGTGTCCCCTAAACCAGGTTGTGTCCCCTTATCCATGTAGTGTCCCCTAAACCAGGTAGTGTCCCCTAAACCAGGTTGTGTCCCCTTATCCATGTAGTGTCCCCTAAACCAGGTAGTGTCCCCTTATCCAGGTAGTGTCCCCTAAACCAGGTAGTGTCCCCTAAACCAGGTAGTGTCCCCTAAACCAGGTTGTGTCCCCTAAACCAGGTAGTGTCCTCTAAACCAGGTTGTGTCCCCTTATCCAGGTAGTGTCCCCTAAACCAAGTTGTGTCCCCTAAACCAGGTAGTGTCCCCTAAACCAGGTTGTGTCCCCTTATCCATGTAGTGTCCCCTAAACCAGGTAGTGTCCCCTAAACCAGGTTGTGTCCCCTTATCCATGTAGTGTCCCCTAAACCAGGTAGTGTCCCCTTATCCAGGTAGTGTCCCCTAAACCAGGTAGTGTCCCCTAAACCAGGTTGTGTCCCCTTATCCATGTAGTGTCCCCTAAACCAGGTAGTGTCCCCTAAACCAGGTTGTGTCCCCTTATCCATGTAGTGTCCCCTAAACCAGGTAGTGTCCTCTAAACCAGGTTGTGTCCCCTAAACCAGGTAGTGTCCCCTTATCCATGTAGTGTCCCCTAAACCAGGTAGTGTCCCCTAAACCAGGTAGTGTCCCCTTATCCATGTAGTGTCCCCTAAACCAGGTAGTATCCCCTAAACCAGGTAGTGTCCCCTTATCCAGGTAGTGTCCCCTTATCCATGTAGTGTCCCCTAAACCAGGTAGTGTCCCCTTATCCAGGTAGTGTCCCCTAAACCAGGTAGTGTCCCCAAAACCAGGTAGTGTCCCCTTATCCATGTAGTGTCCCCTAAACCAGGTAGTGTCCCCTTATCCATGTAGTGTCCCCTAAACCAGGTAGTGTCCCCTAAACCAGGTTGTGTCCCCTTATCCATGTAGTGTCCCCTAAACCAGGTAGTGTCCTCTAAACCAGGTTGTGTCCCCTAAACCAGGTAGTGTCCCCTTATCCATGTAGTGTCCCCTAAACCAGGTAGTGTCCCCTAAACCAGGTAGTGTCCCCTTATCCATGTAGTGTCCCCTAAACCAGGTAGTATCCCCTAAACCAGGTAGTGTCCCCTTATCCAGGTAGTGTCCCCTTATCCATGTAGTGTCCCCTAAACCAGGTAGTGTCCCCTTATCCAGGTAGTGTCCCCTAAACCAGGTAGTGTCCCCAAAACCAGGTAGTGTCCCCTTATCCAGGTAGTGTCCCCTAAACCAGGTAGTGTCCCCTTATCCATGTAGTGTCCCCTAAACCAGGTTGTGCCCCCTTATCCATGTAGTGTCCCCTAAACCAGGTAGTGTCCCCTTATCCATGTAGTGTCCCCTAAACCAGGTAGTGTCCCCTTATCCAGGTAGTGTCCCCTAAACCAGGTAGTGTCCCCTTATCCATGTAGTGTCCCCTAAACCAGGTTGTGTCCCCTTATCCAGGTAGTGTCCCCTTATCCATGTAGTGTCCCCTATACCAGGTTGTGTCCCCTTATCCATGTAGTGTCCCCTAAACCAGGTAGTGTCCCCTTATCCAGGTAGTGTCCCCTAAACCAGGTTGTGTCCCCTTATCCATGTAGTGTCCCCTAAACCAGGTAGTGTCCCCTAAACCAGGTAGTGTCCCCTTATCCAGGTAGTGTCCCCTAAACCAGGTAGTGTCCCCTAAACCAGGTAGTGTCCCCTTATCCATGTAGTGTCCCCTAAACCAGGTAGTGTCCCCTAAACCAGGTAGTGTCCCCTTATCCAGGTAGTGTCCCCTAAACCAGGTAGTGTCCCCTTATCCATGTAGTGTCCCCTAAACCAGGTAGTGTCCCCTAAACCAGGTAGTGTCCCCTTATCCATGTAGTGTCCCCTAAACCAGGTAGTGTCCTCTAAACCAGGTTGTGTCCCCTAAACCAGGTAGTGTCCCCTTATCCATGTAGTGTCCCCTAAACCAGGTAGTGTCCCCTAAACCAGGTAGTGTCCCCTTATCCATGTAGTGTCCCCTAAACCAGGTAGTATCCCCTAAACCAGGTAGTGTCCCCTTATCCAGGTAGTGTCCCCTTATCCATGTAGTGTCCCCTAAACCAGGTAGTGTCCCCTTATCCAGGTAGTGTCCCCTAAACCAGGTAGTGTCCCCAAAACCAGGTAGTGTCCCCTTATCCATGTAGTGTCCCCTAAACCAGGTAGTGTCCCCTAAACCAGGTTGTGCCCCCTTATCCATGTAGTGTCCCCTAAACCAGGTAGTGTCCCCTTATCCATGTAGTGTCCCCTAAACCAGGTAGTGTCCCCTTATCCAGGTAGTGTCCCCTAAACCAGGTAGTGTCTACTTATCCATATAGTGTCCCCTAAACCAGGTTGTGTCCCCTTATCCAGGTAGTGTCCCCTTATCCATGTAGTGTCCCCTAAACCAGGTTGTGTCCCCTTATCCATGTAGTGTCCCCTAAACCAGGTAGTGTCCCCTTATCCAGGTAGTGTCCCCTAAACCAGGTAGTGTCCCCTTATCCATGTAGTGTCCCCTAAACCAGGTTGTGTCCCCTTATCCATGTAGTGTCCCCTAAACCAGGTAGTGTCCCCTAAACCAGGTAGTGTCCCCTTATCCAGGTAGTGTCCCCTAAACCAGGTAGTGTCCCCTTATCCAGGTAGTGTCCCCTAAACCAGGTAGTGTCCCCTTATCCAGGTAGTGTCCCCTAAACCAGGTAGTGTCCCCTAAACCAGGTAGTGTCCCCTTATCCATTGTAGTGTCCCCTAAACCAGGTAGTGTCCCCTAAACCAGGTAGTGTCCCCTTATCCAGGTAGTGTCCCCTAAATTAGGTAGTGTCCCCTAAACCAGGTAGTGTCCCCTTATCCATGTAGTGTCCCCTAAACCAGGTAGTGTCCCCTTATCCATGTAGTGTCCCCTAAACCAGGTAGTGTCCCCTAAACCAGGTAGTGTCCCCTTATCCATGTAGTGTCCCCTAAACCAGGTAGTGTCCTCTAAACCAGGTAGTGTCCCCTTATCCAGGTAGTGTCCCCTAAACCAGGTAGTGTCCCCTTATCCATGTAGTGTCCCCTAAACCAGGTAGTGTCCCCTTATCCAGGTAGTGTCCCCTAAACCAGGTAGTGTCTACTTATCCATATAGTGTCCCCTAAACCAGGTTGTGTCCCCTTATCCAGGTAGTGTCCCCTTATCCATGTAGTGTCCCCTAAACCAGGTTGTGTCCCCTTATCCATGTAGTGTCCCCTAAACCAGGTAGTGTCCCCTTATCCAGGTAGTGTCCCCTAAACCAGGTAGTGTCCCCTTATCCATGTAGTGTCCCCTAAACCAGGTTGTGTCCCCTTATCCATGTAGTGTCCCCTAAACCAGGTAGTGTCCCCTAAACCAGGTAGTGTCCCCTTATCCAGGTAGTGTCCCCTAAACCAGGTAGTGTCCCCTTATCCAGGTAGTGTCCCCTAAACCAGGTAGTGTCCCCTTATCCAGGTAGTGTCCCCTAAACCAGGTAGTGTCCCCTTATCCAGGTAGTGTCCCCTAAACCAGGTAGTGTCCCCTAAACCAGGTAGTGTCCCCTTATCCATGTAGTGTCCCCTAAACCAGGTAGTGTCCCCTAAACCAGGTAGTGTCCCCTTATCCAGGTAGTGTCCCCTAAATTAGGTAGTGTCCCCTAAACCAGGTAGTGTCCCCTTATCCATGTAGTGTCCCCTAAACCAGGTAGTGTCCCCTTATCCATGTAGTGTCCCCTAAACCAGGTAGTGTCCCCTAAACCAGGTAGTGTCCCCTTATCCATGTAGTGTCCCCTAAACCAGGTAGTGTCCTCTAAACCAGGTAGTGTCCCCTTATCCAGGTAGTGTCCCCTAAACCAGGTAGTGTCCCCTTATCCATGTAGTGTCCCCTAAACAAGGTAGTGTCCCCTAAACAAGGTAGTGTCCCCTAAACCAGGTAGTGTCCCCTTATCCATGTAGTGTCCCCTAAACCATGTTGTGTCCCCTTATCCAGGTAGTGTCCCCTTATCCATGTAGTGTCCCCTAAACCAGGTTGTGTCCCCTTATCCATGTAGTGTCCCCTAAACCAGGTAGTGTCCCCTTATCCAGGTAGTGTCCCCTAAACCAGGTAGTGTCCCCTTATCCATGTAGTGTCCCCTAAACCAGGTTGTGTCCCCTTATCCATGTAGTGTCTCCTAAACCAGGTAGTGTCCCCTAAACCAGGTAGTGTCCCCTTATCCATGTAGTGTCCCCTAAACCAGGTAGTGTCCCCTTATCCATGTAGTGTCCCCTAAACCAGGTAGTGTCCCCTAAACCAGGTAGTGTCCCCTTATCCAGGTAGTGTCCCCTAAACCAGGTAGTGTCCCCTAAACCAGGTAGTGTCCCCTTATCCATGTAGTGTCCCCTAAACCAGGTAGTGTCCCCTTATCCATGTAGTGTCCCCTAAACCAGGTAGTGTCCTCTAAACCAGGTAGTGTCCCCTTATCCAGGTAGTGTCCCCTAAACCAGGTAGTGTCCCCTTATCCATGTAGTGTCCCCTAAACCAGGTAGTGTCCTCTAAACCAGGTAGTGTCCCCTTATCCAGGTAGTGTCCCCTAAACCAGGTAGTGTCCCCTTATCCATGTAGTGTCCCCTAAACAAGGTAGTGTCCCCTAAACAAGGTAGTGTCCCCTAAACCAGGTAGTGTCCCCTTATCCATGTAGTGTCCCCTAAACCAGGTAGTGTCCCCAAAACCAGGTAGCCAGGAGAGTCACATACAATTGTTGGGTACCCTAATAACTAACCTAAGGGGGTCTGGATGGGAAATAGACCCTATACCCGGAGCAGTATACATGTTCATTTCCAGGCATACATTTTACAATGAAGATCTTATATGGCGCAGAAGTTATCTTGTCCGGTCCCGTACAGTATTTAGAAGGTTGTGAAGCTTAAGTGTTAGGGTCCCGTTCCACAAAGTGATTTTTCAACGATTAACGATAAATGACCATTATGGGGAACGACTTACCCGATAACACGAAACGATGATTGTTACTTATGATAGTTATTGCTACTGCGATCGACCGAACAACGTACAATTACACTGAACGATCAACGATAAAAAATAGGTCCAAATTCTATCAAACCACCAACAATTTCTCGTTGGTCACTTAATCGTTGCCTGCTATTGCACGAAATGATTATCGTTCAATTGAGAATGATTTAACGATTTTTTCAGTGATAATCATCCCGTAGAATAGGGCCCTAAGAAAAAAGTAAAAAAAAACAAAAAAACCCAGGGACAAATCACTCAAATCGTTGACATTTGTAGAGATCAGAAGTGTAAACAAGCCTATACACCCCCCCCCACTTGTTTTGCCGCCACCATTCACGGACAGATGAAAGCCTCTGATGTGCTGCAAAGCTTTGTCTTGCTTTGTTCTGCCACTTAGCCGTCCCTGCAGATTTAAAGCTTTAGTCCTCTGTGTTTTTATTAGAATACATACATGTATCCCATTTTCCCCCCCTTTCCCCACCCCGCCAGCCCTCCCAGACCACGATGCAATCTGGCTGAATAATAACTAGGCTTTGATTTGTGAGAACCAGTACAGGTGCACCGAGGCCATTAAGAGCTTCTCCTACCTCAGCTGTTTTTATTTCTGGACCACAAAAATAATAATAAAATCAGCCCCCCCCCCCTACAATACGATAAATGACCCAGCTCCCAGGCACAATACGGGTCTAGTTTGTAAATCAATTATATGTAGATGACAGGCCTCCATGAGTCATTGTCCATGGCTGTGCTGATATTTTACTGGGGAAAATGGAGGCCGGCGCAGGTATAAAGATCTCGCTTTCAAGTAACATCTTCTGCATAATTCCCTCTAATTATACCCTTAACTCCCCTTGTTATTGAGTCCGCAGTCTGTGGCATTTTCCGCGCACGTATCGGGAGAGTAATCTCATAACAGAAGATGTGACAGGCTTACTTATTCTTTCCTTGTTCCGTCAGAAGAGCGCAAATAATAACATCTCTTTTTTTTTTTCCCCTTCTAGTACATAATAGTCAACTGGCAATCTGTCCGGGCTCTTTTGTGTATCATGGTCTTCAGTACGAGGCTGTGATATTTGTGGGAAGTGCAGAAAAAATGGAGACATGGGCCCAGTCAGTGCGAATAGTCAGTGAAGGATCCTCAGGCCTGAACCTATGGCGGTGGATATTGGGGAATACTTGCCATACTGTGCTGCTAGATCCAACAGAAAAATCCTCCCTCATAGTAAAACATTGTCCGTTCCATGATCACGGAACGGCCGGTGTCAGAGAAAATCATCCCGGACGGTACTGCAGTACTGGTCTTCTGCACTTCTGTGCAGAAGTCCCTGCTGCACACAATGGAGAGTGCGGCCAGAGCCGCACGCTCCATTGTGTGCACTGACAGGTTTTCTGCGGCTGCTATTCATTCATGTCCATTTTTTGTAGCACCACTGGGGATCCCGGACGGAGTGTATTCTATGGGGGGATTCACGAAGACCGGCATACAAGTACGCTGGTCTTATATAAGGCCCCGTCCCCTTTTCCCTCTTAGCGTATCCGGCTGGCTGGGCACCCGGCGTACTAAATCTACACTTGCTTCCAGCAGGTGTAGCTTTGGATCATGATTTACACCTGGTGAAGGGTAAATCATGATAAATGAGGCGCAGGAGGAGGCCACGCCTCCTCCCCACCTTGTCACACCCCTCCCCCAAAGCAAGCGGGGCATACAGCAGGCGTGCGCCACGGGCTGACCATTCATAAATGTCCCCTATGTGTATACACTCCAGCCAGGATTCCATAGAATGCAGCACTATGTAAGTTCGATAGTAATCACGGCCGTTGTTCCAAATTGGCACCAACGGCCGTGATTATTACGTAACTTACGTAGTGTGAACGTAGCCTCATACAGAAGTAAAGTACAACCCTAAACGTCTATAAAAGTCTATGGGTTTGTATTATAGCACCATACGGTACAGGAGGTCTTGTACATAAGCCAATATAGGAGTTATTTCATAGATACCAAAGGTGGTAATGAGTCCAACAGGAAAAAGTACTTTTTGAATTTTTTTTTTTGTAAAAAAAAAAAACTAAAAAATTATGAAAAATAGCCAAACAATTATAAGCTTTTCTACCATATTGAGGTCATTAAAAGTTATGTAGGTTTTTCCTACAAGAATTGTGGTTTTCTTGTGTCCCACTTCTCCCTTGGTTTTAGTCATTCGAAAATGTCTGCACCTTGCCCAGTATTGAGTGAGAAGATTCACCCTGGTGGGGAGGGGTGAGAACCAGTGGTAAACACAATAGATGGGCAGAAGTCCCCGCACAGCTGGATTGGAAACCACAGGGGTATAGTGCGTTGCTTTTATCTATAGAAACATACAATTATAGCATTTAAACCTATACGGACTCTAATTGGCACTTGCGCTGATCGGATGATCCGTGGAGACCCTCGGGACGGGCAGGCTCATACCAGGCTCATACCTTGCCACTAATGAGATTATCATTTGTAAAATCCTTTAATAAATTGACAATAATATCATTAAGTCACTACAGAGCGGTGGTGATAATGAGGGACAGCTGTGACATTGTGCGCAACAACCAATCACGGTATTGTTTGCAATTTTTTGAATTTTGTATTATTGATTACTGATGGTGGATCGCTATTGCAATTCCCAAGTCCCCTAGATAAACTATTACCATGATGGAAACTTAACTCTGTACAGTCCAGAACCTGCTTTTTATTTAGAGAGGTACAAATGTTTGACAGTCACAAAACAGTCTCTTCAAGTCTCTTAAAGGGGTACGTCGGCACTGATAATAAAAAAAAATCAATCAATCAATCAAACATAGTTTTTACATTTACCATCCCTCCTGAGTCTGTCTCCGTTTGAATTTCCCGATGTTTGCAGGTCCCTAAAGCTCCAGTTGGTGTCTTCATTTTTTCTTTACTTCCTGGTTTGTGCTTTCCCATGATGCACTTTGTCTCCTGTGATGTCTAACTGACTCTGTAAAACTGTTAGATGGCTTACATCTTATTCAGAGCTGAGTAACCTGTGTTATCCCACAAAGGGAGGCTGGCCTAACAGGGCTTAGACCCGCCTCCCTCTTGATGATGTAATTGTCACAAAATGGCTTCCTGGGGCCAACAGTCATTAGGTAAGAATGAGTTTACTTCACTTCCTGGTGGGGGATTGAGGGGGGAAAAGATAGGGAAGAGGGGCTGGTAGGTGATTGAAGCATATTACAAAGTTATATAACTTTGTAATGTGTTTCAATTACTGGGAAAAAGCTTTTCGCTGGAGTACCCCTTTAAGGCCCCTGTATACTTTAGACTTTTGATTGCTGCATAAAAAGTTTGCAATGGGTGCAGCCATTGTTATACCGTCCAACAGATAAATTCGGTGGATACAGAAGTTGGGCAAAATTGGGGAAAATTACCACCTGACCCCTTTGTTTCAGTAGAAATAAGCCGCATCTAGAGCTCTTTTGCTGTGGCTTTCCTCTTCAGTCCCCATAGAGAATACAGGGACGCTCAGCTGTGATGAATGTTCCTGTGTATGGGGGGTGGTAAGGAGAAATAACCCCTTGAAGTTTAGCTGTATGAATGGTCTGTGCTCACGGATGCTCATAATTATGCATTAGGAGATAGGGGCTTCTCTGTCTCCATAGGACTAGACTTAGTGCCATAGAATCACATTACATTCTACAGTGCTGGGTCTTGTTCTGGCCATGGAAGCCTAATGCATTGTTAGGGGCATCCAGGCGCATGACCAGCAGCTCATCCATACAGCTATTTACAACCAAATTAAAAGCGAAAGTGATTTATAAAAATGATTATAGTGCAGTACTGCACTATAATCATTTTTCATCTAAAGTTACAGGTAGACTTTGTGTGTCTCTTTTTAATTGGGGTCCAGGAGCGTAATGATGGATTACACCACAGATTTCCATGGTAGACTTCTGAGATGAAGGATTTTAGGCAAATGGGCTCTAGGCCCTAGTTAGGCCTAACAGGTAACAATCAGCAGTCCTCATGCTATGGTTCCTCCATGAACAGAAGCTACCAATTTATGAGTATACCACAAGTATCGAGTGGTGCCCTCACAGAAATTTCTTTTCAATGATTTCACCAGGGAAGAAGATCCCTATCACCTTGCGTCTTTCCTCATGTGTTAGACCTACAGCACTGGGCTTACCCGGGCAAGTGTCGGGGGCCACAGCGCCTCTAGGGGCCCAGAGAGGGACAGGGGCCTGGTGCTGTATGTTCAGGCCACTCACTGTAGTGAAGGTTGAGCGGCCTGAACATCAGAAGACACAGAAGACGGCGCAGGACCTGCACAGAGAGAGAAAAAGGTGAAGGACCTGATCACATGACCAGAAGGTCCTCAACCCAAAGGACGAAGTGATTATCTGTCCGTGTAATAACACCCAGTGATCAAATGAGGAACGAAAAATCGTTCATTTTTGTCTTTCAACATGTTGAAAAATTAACGTTGATGGTTCGCCGATCGTTCACATACTATCTGTTTGTGTAATAAGTCGTTTGGCGATAAAACGTGTTGTGTGGGTTATCCTGTGGAACGATTAGACCGTATAACAACGTAAAAACGATCATTCATAACAGTAATTGGTGAATGTAATAACCTCAGAATCGTTTGCTAGTTTTCACTAGCAATTGATTGTTATATCGATTTGTTAAACGATAATCAGTACGTGTAATACGGGCCTCACGCCATTTGGACCTCTATAGTTAAAGGGGTTATCGAGAATTAGAAAAAAAGAAATCAGGTTTCTTCCAGAAACGGCGCCACTCTTGTCCTCAGTATATTTGCAGTATTGCAGCTCCGTTCCATTGAATGTAAATTTTTCTACACTGAAATTCCCCATAATCACTATTTCATTGAACTGTCATCTGCCAAAAAGTCTGTCCATCTGCCTAAACGTCGACTACGGAAATGGCTATATGAGAGAAGGGGGCGACCGTCAGGCTGACAAGGCTCTGCCTGGGAATTAATACATGAATAATATATTCATGGGAATGAAGACATGGCAATTAAAGTGATTCTCTTAAAGTGATCACCGCCCCATTAAATCAAGAGGTTAAATTAGACAAGGCCGAGGGCATTCCCTCCTTCCCGTCCTCTCTCTCACTATATACCCGTATACATTCAGGGAGGCTTGCAGTGCAGAGTCCACCATTTTGATGAGATAAAGGCCCCATTGTCATGTGATCACCTGGGCCATGACAGATGGCTAAAGGAGACCCTGAGAACGTGTTAATTGCTCTTTTTCATTTTCTCGACTCTAAAAGCTGAAGAATGCCCCCTTTAATTAAAGTGTCTGCGACAGATCTGGGCATCTGGCCTGTGTCATTCTAATCACAATTACAATATGAAAAAATGGTAACACGCAGCTCGCACTTTGACAGGACCGAGAGACCCATAGTGTAAGGAGAAATAACGCTTTACACCGTACAGAATATGGATCTGTCTTCTACAGGAAAGTGATCGCCGTCAGGGAAAAAAACACACATACTGAATTCAGTGAATAACATAAAAAAGCATTAATGTAAAAATAAAATAATACAATAAATTAGGGTAGATCACACAAGAATAAAAGCTTCCATAGCCTACAATACATATAAAATAAAAAAATAAATACAAACAAACTGGAACCAGTGACTTCAGGAGGGGGGATAAGGATCGGGGTATATTCATATATTTGGTTCTAGAAGAGAAAAGCTGCCACCAGAGGAGTCTGGCAGCGGCTATGGCATTCAGAATACATGAAGGCTCTCGTGTATAGAGAGATCAGAACAGAGAGCGATCGCTTGGCTGACCATTGCATGTGGTTACTCACATGAATATTATTTTGATGGACGCATCAGCCATACATTGTGCGCAGTGATGGCCGTTCTTTCCATTGACTTCAATGGGTAGATCATTGTAAATTGTAAATAATGGCTTTTATTAAAAAAAAAAATAAAAAAAATTAGTGCCCGTCTTTTTCACTTTACATGGTGGGAACATAGCCTTAGGCTCAAACATATTTGGTGTCTGTATGACTGCACATCTGCAGCTCAACTTATAGGGAGATTCACAGGGGGTTTACTGTACAACAATACCAATGCATTTATCCATAGTACGTCCATGTTTTGGATCTGTATTCTAGACGTGTACCCCCATACTGTCTGCTGCAAGTGCTTTACATGGAACTGCATAGGGGGCCACAAAAACAGATGGGTCGATGGGGTCGTGGGGGGTAATAAATAGCCACCGGGAGAAGCCTACCGAGGGGTTACTGTATCAGTAAACATGGATGGCACGTGGATGGTGTATCTATGCTTCTATTGCTATGGGCAACAAAGACAGTCTAAAGGCCCTCCAATACACCTTATACTTTTATTGGCCGTAGCTGCCATCTGCCACTGACCACCAACAGATGATATCAGGGGAGATATAGGCCAGGCATGATGGAAAATCCCCACCTGACCCCTTTGTACTGGGCGAAATAAGCTCTCTGGCTGAGGCTACCCCTCACCTCCCCATAGAGAACCGTGCTGAAAGTGCCTATAAATGGGGAGGACAGGGGCTGGACAGACGATGGTCAAACGACCGTTCGACCTTTGGTTATAAAAGGTGTATGGCCACCTTCACAGTTTGGATAAATAAGGCCCGTTTAAAGACTCACTTATTCTTAGTTAGAAAAATGGGTCAATCTTATCCCGGACGAGAATTCTTATTTCAATAAGTTAACTATATTCATAGTCTACTTAAAAGTTAGGCAGTGTTCTAAAATACTTTGTATAACAATTTTTTAAGAACTGTACTTGCGGTCAGAGAATAGGAAGAATTATTGTTTGCTTCCCAAAAACCTGTTTTGGTTATGTGATGGTTACTAGAGATGAGCACGTTTGAGATGAGATGAGCATGTTTAAGATGAGGTGAGCATGCTCAAGATGCTTACGCTCGAGATGGTTACTAGAGATGAGCACGCTCGAGATGGCTACTAGAGAGGAGCACGCTCGAGATGGCTACTAGAGAGGAGCACGCTCAAGATGCTTACTAGAGATAAGCACGCTCGAGATGGTTACTAGAGATGAGCACGCTCGAGATGGTTACTAGAGATGAGCACGCTCGAGATGGCTACTAGAGAGGAGCACGCTGGAGATGGCTACTAGAGAGGAGCACGCTCGAGATGGCTACTAGAGAGGAGCACGCTCGAGATGGCTACTAGAGATGAGCACGCTCGAGATGGTTACTAGAGTTGAGCACGCTCGAGATGGTTACTAGAGATGAGCACGCTCGAAATGGTTACTAGAGATGAGCACGCTCGAGATGGTTACTAGAGATGAGCACGCTCGAGATGGTTACTAGAGATGAGCACGCTCGAGATGGTTACTAGAGATGAGCACGCTCAAGATGGTTACTAGAGATGAGCACGCTCGAGATGGTAACTAGAGATGAGCACGCTCGAGATGGCTACTAGAGATGAGCACGCTCGAGATGGCTACTAGAGATGAGCACGCTCGAGATGGTTACTAGAGATGAGCACGCTCGAGATGGTTACTAGAGATGAGCACGCTCGAGATGGTTACTAGAGATGAGCACGCTCGAGATGGTTACTAGAGATGAGCACGCTCGAGATGGTTACTAGAGATGAGCACGCTTGAGATGGTTACTAGAGATGAGCACGCTCGAGATGGTTACTAGAGATGAGCGCGTTCAAGATGAGATGAGCACGCTCGAGATGGTTACTAGAGATGAGCACGTTTGAGATGAGATGAGCACGCTCGAGTTGGTCCTAGAGATGAGCACGCTCGAGATGAGCACTCTCGAGATGGTTACTAGAGATGAGCGCGTTTAAGATGAGATGAGCATGCTTAAGATGGTTACTAGACATAAGCATGTTCGAGATGAGATGAGCATGCTCGAGATGGTTACTAGAGATGAGCGCGTTCAAGATGAGATGAGCATGTTTGAGATGAGGTGAGCATGCTCAAGATGCTTACTAGAGATGAGCATGTTCGAGATGAGATGAGCACACCTTAGATAGTTACTAGAGATGAGCATGTTCGAGATGAGATGAGCATGCTCAAGATAAGATGAGCACGCCTGAGATAGTTACTAGAGATGAGCATGTTCGAGATGAGATGAGCATGTTCGAGATGAGATGAGCATGTTCGAGATGAGATGAGCACGCCTGAGATAGTTACTAGAGAAGAGCACGCTCAAGATAAGCACGCTTGAGATAGTTACTAGAGATGACCGTGTTCAAGATGAGATGAGCAGGTTTCAGATGAGATGACATGCTTGATATAATTACTAGAAATGAGCACGCTCAAGCATGCTCGGGTATGTCCGAACCCGAGCATGGGCATTTGATTACCGGTGGCTGAAGAAGTTGGATGCAGCCCTAAGGAGTCCTGGTGGATATAGCCAAAAGCCATAGCCTATATCCATGTTTTTCAGGACTCCCTAGGGTGGCATCCAACCTCTTTAGCCACCAGTAATCAAATGATGCATTCTCGGGTTCGGATGGACCTGAGCGTGATGGAGATTGGCTCATCTCTAATGGTTAAACATTGTAACAGTCGTATGCTCCTTTGTAATAAGCGAAGCATCTGCATGATTCCAGGCACACTCCACTAGAAGTAAACAATGACGTCCATCATTCTGATTCTGAAATCTTTGTACATATGCTAAGTATATTCCATCATCCATAAAAAAACTAGAAAACATGTGACAGCCCCCCCCCCCTTAACGTCCCACTGTTGGCTCATCGGTAATGTGCGTAAAGCAATGTCCGACGGCTTCGCTGATTGACTATAGAGAGACGACGCGTTTCCAGCCGCCATTTAATAACACAGACAGTGGAATCCAGGCCTTGATTAGACAACTTATTTTCCTCGCTCGGACCCTCTGATTTCGTCTCGTGGCTACAATTCCGCATTATTTTCAATTGTCACTATTACGCCGCCGGCTGGCAAACCGTCAATTTGGCCTAACAAAGAGAAGTATTTTCTCAGTCACATATAAGGCGCACGGTTATATTATTTACATGCTGAGGTAATTACTTCTCAATCATTTAATACGGAGATATCCGCTTTGTTTCCTCCCCGCTATATTGTGCGCCTGGATTGGGGTTCTGACCTTCATTATCCTGCGGATAAACAGCGGTCATTTTTTTTCTCTTCCTCTTTTCACCGGGCTGGAGATTCTTCTCCTAAAGTTTCTATTAATTCTACGTTATGCGAATAATTATCGTACTTCCGTGACCTCGACAACTCTGATTTGACATATTATTATGTTCATCGCTGCCTCCCATCAGGTTCCACAATAAGGACGAAAATATTAGCGGAAAAGCAGATTCCTGTAATAATTGGTTCACGATGATGATTGCGGACATGAGGATGGCGTACTGGATTTAGGCGGCTAATGTGATGCTGTAGCTTCCCCAGGGGCCTGTCAAGGGAGACTCTTTAAAGGGGAATTATCAACAGGTTAGAGGAATCTAACCTGCTGATATGTCCCTATTGTGCCGAGGATGAAGGGACGTCTGTTACCTTACTCCTCGGTGCTGTTCCCGTGCAGTTAGACGTTTGCTCCATGGTTTGGTAAGACCGCTAGGAGCACTGCCCGCCCCATAGCGCTGATCTGCCCCTGGCTGACCCACCTCTTTCTAATGATAATCCATAGAGTGAGCGCCAAATCGTTGAGTTGGTTGACGGGCAGCGCTCCCAACGGTGGAGCAAAGGACTAACTGCACCGGAACGGCACCAAGGATGAAGGTAAGAGACATACCTTCCTCTTCGGCACCTCCTGTGCAATAGGGAGAGTCATCTAACCTGCTGATAGTTCCCCTTTAACTATTCCAAAACTACAACTCCCAGCATGACAGCTAATCAGTAATGGTCTCCATATATGTTCAATAATATGCTTGGCCGTCCTCCCCATATACAGCAACATTGGGCATCACCCTGTGATCTTGTGTGCTCTATGGGGAGGGTTAAGCTGCAGCAAGTGAGCTCTGGCTGCGTCTTATCTCTCCCAGAACAAAGAGGTTGGGCATTGATTTTCATTTGGGCATTTGATGTTGGTTTTTCGGTGAGGAGTACATCCATTACCAAACCGGCCGACAAAAGTATATGGTGTATGGGGAACGTACGTCGTGAGTTCTAAAGTGTAAAGAAGGATAAGTCACTGCCAGACTCCAACATACTCATCATGTCGGGGGAGAGTCTGGGGGGAGGAGTCAACAGCTTCTTCCAAGTATCAATGATCTGCCTAATAATATCAGAATCGGGGGGCTTAAAGGGGTATTGCTAAATTATCTAATTTATCTACAGGATAGGGGCTAAGCGAGAGATTATGTGGCGGTCCGACCATAGGGCCCCGTACTATCTCCGGAACCGTATCACACCGGTAATCAAATGCCCAATTATTGGACTCGAGCATGCTCAAATTGCGCTCATCTCTACTGCTGACCCAATGCTCTCTTCAGGGACTCTATTCTGGAGATTACAGGGTAGGGGTTCAGCAGTCAGACCACAGGGCAGGGTAGAGGAACCTTCAGCCCTCCAACTGCAAAACTACAATTCCCGTCATGCCTGGACAGCCAAAACTTAAGCATGATGGGAATTGTAACAGCTGGAGGGCTGAAGGTTCCTGCCATCTCTGCCATAGGGGATGAGGTAAGTTGGGTGGGCATACTCTACTAACCAGACATAGCATATGATTATATAAAAATTTTTTCAATGTATTAATCACCATATTTTACAATATTTTACATTCTTTATTTTCAAAAATTTAAAATTTTTTATTTTTTTTTTAAATTCAAAATCCCAGTTCCAGTTATTCCCCCCCATCCCGACCCTCTTGGTTCTACGTGCGGGCGAGTGCAAAAGTTGCAGGCTCCAGTTAATCGTTTAATGGGTTAAATACAATTTGAGGCTTAATCATAGAGAAGCTGATTGGCTGGTGGCGCATCTTCATCTCCTGAATGGAAATGTTAAGTGTTCGGTTTCAGAGACCTCTCTGCCGCATGTGTTGAATAGCAGATTTTGAAACAAATCCCGGGCGCCGCAAAAGAAGGTCGCACTTTTTACATTAGTCTCCCTACTTTTGTCAGCGCCGTACATCACCCGTCAATACAATTCTTTCAGCGCTAAAAGGTGTCAGGAAAAGCTTGCTCTCCGCCGCGATTTTCCCTTCTGCGAGAGACGGAAGAATAAAATGGTCAGAGGTTCTAAATGATCTAGCGGCAATTATAAAAACAATATTATAAAACACATTCTTTACAAAATGACTGACCTTGTCTCTTCTGTTCCCTTCCCTTTTGTCATCGTACAAAGCGCAGGAGAGCCTGGCAAGGTTTGCTGCGTTCCTTAAATCACTGTTTTCTTTGGCATAACCCATATGTCTCACGTCGACGTTTGGATAAAATCAAATAAACGCCAGACAAATATCACCTCCCCCTTGCCGCTATTGACGGGATATTGCCAACCCCACTGCGAAACCGCAGAGTAGAGAGTAAAAAAACATCAAAAATAATCAAGAAAGAAGCAAACACAAGTCACCTCTTTTGGTTTTGTCATTTGTTTTTGAAAAAGTTTTTTTTTGAAAATTTTAAAACAGTAAAAAAGCCGATAAAGTAAATAATTTACGGAAAAGCGGTGGGTTATTCGATTAGGAAATGATGGCGCTGTAGAGAAAAAATGGAAATGATTTACTAACAGTATCTGAAAGAATAATGGGTTATAATGGGGTAAAATCTACAAAAAAAAAAATTCATAGTCAGGACTAAAAAAAGAGCCTGCAAAATCGATATTTATAGATATTACGACGTAATAGAACTCGTAAATAGTTTTTGCTTTTGAGGGTACTCCGGCCACAAAAATCAAAGATTTGTAATTTTTTGTTTTTAAAAATCTCCAGTCTTCCAGTACTTATGAGTTGCTGTATGTCCTGCAGGAAGTGGTGTATTCTTTCCAGTCTGACACAGTGCTCTCTGCTGCCACCTCTGTCCATGTCAGGAACTGTCCAGAACAAGAAAGGTTTTCTTTGGGGATTTGCTCCTACTCTGGACAGAGAGCAAGGTGTCAGACTAGAAAGAAAAAATTACTTCCTGCAGGACATACAGCAGCTGATAAGTGTTTAAAAAGCTGGAGATGTTTAAATTAAAGTAAATTACAGATCTACTGTATATAACTTTTTGACACCAGCCGCCGTAGTTAATGGTTCGTTTCCCCTCTTCAGAGTGATGCTATATGTTGGTGAACTATATACTCCCCCCTGCATAGTCAGGGGTTCAGGAGCTGAGACTCTCATCATTCACTAACTTTGCCATTTTGTTTCTGATCTGTAAAACGTAAAGGAATCATTTATACTGCAGGATCCACTTCTGTTTTTCGTTCGCAAAACTACACGGCACCACATTACCACCGTGCAGCACTGGAAAGAATACACCACTTCCTGCAGGACATGCAGCAGCTGATAAGTACTGGGATACTGGAGATTTTTTTTAATAGAAGTCAATTACATACCTCTGGTGCTTTCTGACACCAGTTGATTTAAAAGAATTTTTTTTCGCTGGAGTACCCCTTTAATAGTGAAATTTATAAATGATCAATAATGTAAACGAGTGCCGATCTGCCAGATTACACAGCTCGATAATCATTTAGCAAGGGCTGTGTATATATCGTTAGCGATGTCCGTGCAGCCCTTGCCCTTTTTGGTCTAGACCTAAAGAAACGATCAGCTGATCATCACTGTCATTGGCTGATCGTTGTCTCTATTACACGGATCGATAATCGGCTGATTCGGGCGATTATCGTTCCGTGTAATAAGGCCATAAGCTACGGAGGGAAGTGCTTAGTTGAGTGCTTCTCCTGATTGTCCGTTTACACTGAGCAATACTTCGCCCAATCGATCGTTTAACGATTTTGAAGCAATGTATATTGCAGCTCAGAAACACCTGGTAGGCTGATGGAGGGGATGTGCCGGGGATGCGACGGCGGGGCTGCGGGCACCAGGGAGTTAAAGCACATATTCACAGCGGGATGTCAATCCTGCTGCGAATATGTGCTATCATAGGGGTGAATTGATACCGGATCCGCAGCGGTTCTCGCTTCGAATCCGCAGAAGTGAGATCCACTGTGGATCCGGTAGGTGTGAAGGCACCCTAAAGGGGTGCTCCGGCGGGGGGGGGGGGGGGGCACTTTTTTGGGGGGACAGGGGAGGAGGTGGCTGAAATAAAAGACGTCCACTTTCCTCCCCGGTTCCAGCGGCGGGTCCCACTCCGGTTCCCGGCCGCTTCCTGGCGTCTGACGCCGCCCGAGACGCTACGTCTCAGGGCCGCTCAGCCACTCAGTGAAAGAGGCGGGATCCGTTTGAAGTCCGCTCGGATCCCGCCTCCTTCACTGAGTGGCTGAGCGGCCCTGAGACGTAGCGTCTCGGGCGGCGTCAGACACCAGGAAGCGGCCGGGAAACGGGCACTGGAGCGCCGTGATGCGGGACCCGCCGCTGGAACTGGGGGGGTAAGTGGACGTCTTTTATTTCAGCCACCTCCTCCCTGGTCCCCCCCAAAAATGCCCCCACGCTGGAGCACCCCTTTAAGCTTGGTTGCTGGCTTCCATGCAGTTGACATGCCACCATAAGCCATGTTGCTGGAGGGAAGACAGAGGAACTAGAACAGGAAGACTGTAGTCAGGACTGTAGGCCACCAAGCTAGAAGCTGCAAAAACAGGTGGGGTTCCCTCCAGAGAGTTATCAATCAGCCAATGACTAAGTATTTGCTCATGGCTGATCCCCTGATCCCTGGCCCGAGACACAAGGACTTTGCAGTGAGCGGGGCCAGCACTGGTCCTATCCTCTTTGCTTTTGGGTAGTAAGAAAGCGAGAATTAACCCAAGAATAATAGAAAGGAAAGAAGAATTATCTTAGTCGCCCCTAGCAACCAATCAGATTCCACTTTTCATTCCTCACAGATTCTTTGAAAAGTGAAAGGTGGAATCTGATTGGTTGCTAGGGGTAACTAAAACAATTCTACTTCACACCAGTTTGATAAATCCTCCCCAAAATCCTTTTGTCCTAGATGGAAAAACCTGGTGCCATAATGGAAGATGGTTTTCTCTCTCTACAATGAAAGCCAGTGATTGATGATAGATGAACGTTGGCATGTCAGCTGTTGTAAAACTACAGTTCCCATCATGCCTGGCTTTGGTGCATGAGAATTATATATATATATATATATATATATATATATATATATATATATATATATATATATTTATATATATCTTCATATCTTCAACAGCTGTGGGCCGTAAGCTTATTCACCTGACAGTTATTCCTCAAGTCCTGGGGTAAAAGAGTCAGTGCGTTTCTATAAATATCAAATAATTAGCTGCCCTTTCCTAAATAGGCAGGAGGAGTAGACTTAGCATCACACTGGACACAGGTGGGGTTAAGGGAGCAAGTACAGATGGCGGCCACCTGGGCCGGCGCGTAGACAGTGGCCGCAGCTTGTACAGACACTACATGAAAGCTTCTCTCTAGCCCGGTTAAACTTTTTTTTTCTTTTCTTCTAAATATAGTTGATTGTTCATTGTTTGTTTGTGAGTAATTTTGCTTCAGACATTTGTATTGATTTGTTATTTTAATAGCTGAAAATAGGAATGCACAAAAGATCAGGTAATCCGGTTCAGCTTCCCGTCAATATTACTGCGCCATTGTGGTCTCTGCTGGTTTAAATGGAATTTTTTTTCTATGTACTGAGCTGTTTTACAGTACAGGGGACCAGTTTTGTGGCTTGTACAATTGGTAATAGGAAAATGAAAAACTGCACTCACCGACAATCGTGACAACTTCTTTTATTTCTTATGTGCGGACATCATGGAGCAGACGCCAGCTGGGTGCGGGTAACAGGCTTGTTTCGCGCGTAGCGCTTCAACGGTCCGTTGAAGCGCTCGGGAGAATAACCACAAGGGTTCAGTTTCCCTGCAGCACCCCCACAGGAGAAATTGGGCATTACATGGCGCCCATTAAAACTCTATGGGCGCAATGTTCTCCTTGGATGGATACACTGGGGGAAATTTAACAAACGTCCATGGAGAACATTGGGCGCAATGAGGGAGATTTATCAAACATGGTGTATAATGAAACTGTCTCAGTTGCCCCTAACAACCAATCAGATTCCACCTTTCATTTTCAAAAAAGTCTGTGAGGAATGAAAGGTGGAATCTGATTGGTTGCCGGGGGCAACTGAGCCAGGTCCAAAATGAGATGGTAAGAATAGTCTAGGGGGCCATCAAATGGTTCTTGAATAGTTGCCAACCTAATGCCAGGACATTGGAGTCTGCTATTCCACCATTCATAACCACCCCTAAAATGCTAAAGAACACCCACATTTTATAACTTACAAACCCATCCCAAACTTTGCCCCTTGGTGTTTTGGTGTCTCATTTAGTTGTTTTTTTCCTCTACTTCACACACAAAACAAATTCTGTCAAATCAACTAGTGGCATAAAGTGACAGAGATTTGTAATTTACTTCTATTAAAAAATCTCCAGTCTTCCAGTACTTTCCAGCTGCTGTATGTCCTGCAGGAAGTGGTGTATACTTTCCAGTCTGGAGAGCCAGAGAGGTTTTTTTTTTAATAGGAATCTGCTCCTGCTCTGGACAGTTCCTGACATGGACAGAGGTGGCAGCAGAGAGCACTGTGTCAGACTGGAGAGAATACACCACTTCCTGCAGGACATACAGCAACTGATATGTACTGAGATTTTTTTAATAGAAGCAAATTACAAATATCTGACACTTTCTGGCACCAGTTGACTTACAACTATTTTTTATGCACTACTACCCCTTTAAAGAGGTACTTAGGGCTGGGGTCATTTTTAGCGTATGGCCGGGGAGGGGCAGTGGCAGCAGGGCGGGAGAACGGGGCGGCGCAATTCGGAACCGGGGAGGTAAGTGACCAGCGGCATCTCTATCCACCTCCTCGGCCATCCACTAAAAATAACCCCAGCCCGGAGTACCCCTTTAAATAACCCAGTTCTATAAAGTTAGAAGGAAGGGAAGTGGTAAAGTCTATATCCGCATAATATATAATTCCGAACACTTGAAATAAACTCACTGACAAATTCAGCTCTGCTACATCTACTGTCTATACTGTAAATCGCTATCAATCAGGTGAGGTTAGCAAACATCTTCTTCTCCGCACTGTTTACACGTCCGCTTGTATCCGTGAAATATAATCTCCATTATGTAATACGTCGCCGGGAAACATCTCCCGTTAATGTCTCGGCCTTTATAGAAAAAGTTTGCCAGTTGCCTTTTTCTGCGGCTCGGCATTGTCGTGCGGTTAAGTGTTTCTCCCCATTATATTTACAGCGGCGTCGGAGAATAGAAAAAGGGCTAAAAGAACGTGAAATGTGTGGGATTTCAGCGCGGATATGGCAGCCCCATTCTTCAGCTAAGTGGTCACCGGCGACTTAGGGGGAATTTACATAAACAGTTCCTGACTTTCTGCCATTTTATATCTTTAGTAAGTGACAGATTTTTTGCAAATTGCCGGTGAAGGAAGCGCGATGTCTAATTAAATTTCAGAGATGTTGCAAGTTTTGAAGATGTTGATTGATGTTCCTATAGGTTCTTCTCTCTAATGGAGTCCTCCTGACATCATGTGCAAAGCCCACTTAGAGGCTGATGTTTTGTTTTGATCCGCGTTGTCATTTTTTCATTGCTGATTAAAATTAAAAATGTGCCTGGCAAATCTATTGTAAATTTTTTTTTTTTTTTTTTTTTAACCGGAGGAATTGACGGGTACAAATTATTTTGTCAATCTCGCAGCCTTCAAAATGTGACTGGAAACGCGTTTCCCGGCCCATTTTTCCCTCTTTTGTTGTTGTTCCCGCCATCGGCTGATACTAGTAGAACTTTTTTTTTTTTTCCTTTCAAATGCGCATTGTTAATTGCTGTTTTTTTTTTTAATAGATTTTTTTTGATTTTGCAGTTTTTATTTAAAACACTCATCAAAAAGTTGGTAAAGAGGAAGACGCCTTCGGAAGGATGAAAATCTTATCTGACGCGGCCGTTGTAGAAGTTTTTTTTTTTATTTTATGGCTTCATAAGTCACTATTATTTATTTGTTTATTTTTTATTTGTCTATCTATCTTTATTTATTCTATTTTATTCAAGTTTTTTTTTTGATAAATATAATTATGAAAAGTTTTAAAGGGAAACTATCAACAGTTTCATGCTGCCTAAACACCAGCGGGATCAAAACTAACGATGGTGTACCCTAAAAGGCTAAGGGGGTAAGTAGTCTTAGGCCTTAGTCCCACGTTCCATGCACGGCCCTATGGGCTACGTGACGCATGAAGATTTTAACTGATTCGGAACTCCTGGCAACATAACGATTCTTGACGTAGGAAGTTCCGTAATTCCAGTCCGTAGCACATCATCCGTGCATGGACTCTAATCACGGAACGTGTAAAAGCCCCCTAAGGGAGTGATACTAGTTGCTTCCTACCCCACCGCCCTTGAGTCACTCTTTTCTTCTTAGCCTACTTTGCCAAACCAGCAAGCTTTGTCCAGACTAGCGGAGTAGAAGAACTGTTTGGGTTCATCAATGTTCTCTGAACCTGAAAGCGTTGGAACTTGATTCCCGGCGGCTGAAGAAGTTGGATGCCAGGAAAACATGCATACAGCCTATGTCCATACAGTTCATGTTTTTAGAAAGGCCTAAGGCGGCATCCAACTTCTTCAGCCACCAGGAGTCAAATGCATTCGGGTTCAGAGGACAACGTTCCCGAACTCAAAAAGTTCTGCAAGTCCACTTAACACTAGATGTAAATATTTTCGGGACATCTGTCGTTCCTAGCTTTCATAGCTTTGGCTGCCCAGGCATGATGGGAATTGTAGTTTTGCAACAGCTGGAGTCCCATTCCTGGTCTAGGGGACACTACTGGTTTCAACCCTTGGCAATGGTTAAAAGTCCCATAGAAAGCGAATGGACCCACACTGATTGGCGTAACATCCATTGATCAGCAGGACCCCAATTCATGAACAGGACCCCTACCAATTGGCAAGACCCTCACTGATCAACAGGACCTCCACTTGGCAATGTTTATAAGTCCCATAGAGAGTGAATAGATCCCCACAGATCAACTGGACCCCCATTGATCAGCAGGACCCCAATTCATGAACAAGACCACCATTAATTGGCAGAACCCCCATTGATCAACAGGACCTCAACTTGGCAATGTTTATAAGTCCCATAGAGAGTGAATAGACCTCACTGATCAACTGGACCCCCATTGATCAGCAGGACCCCAATTCAGGAATAGGACCCCCATTGATCAACAGGACCCCCACTTGGCAATGTTTATAAGTCCTATAGAGAGTGCATGGACCCCCACTGATCCATTGGACCCCACTGAGTGGCAGGACCCCCATTGATCAACAGGACCCCTACTTGGCAACATTCATAAGTACCATAGAGAGTGAATGGACCCCCACTCATCAACAGAACCCCCCACTGATTGGCGGGACCCCCCATTAATCAGCAAGACCTCAATTCATGAACAGGACCCCCCACACTAATTGGTAGGACCCCCTTTGATCAAAAAGACCTCAACTTGGCAACGTTTATAAGTCCCATAGACAGTGAATAGACCCCACTGATCAACTGGACCCCCACTGATTGGCGGGTCCCCCATTGATCACCGGGCTCCAATTCATGAACAGGACCCCCATTAATTGGCAGGACCCACATTGATCAACAGGACCCCCACTTGTCCCATAGAGCCCCCCACTGATTGGCAGGACCTCCATTGATCAGCCAGACCTAACAGGATCCCCATTGATCAACTGGACCCCCACTGATTGGCAGGACCTCCATTGATCAGCCAGACCTCAATTCATGAACAGGACCCCCATTGATCAACAGGACCCTCACTGATCAGCAGGTTATCCCAAGTACAACACCCATAGGAGATCCCTATATACTGTACCATATACAATCCGGGGATTTAGCGTTGCATTTGCTTCATAGTTTGGCCAAGAAAGTGTTAAAAATAATTCTCTCAGCTCTCGCCAGTGTTATGCATATCACATTATACACACTCGGCCCTTCAGACGCCCCTCTTTTTTTTATCCAGAGAAACTAAAATATCTTTTAATATAATCTTCAGCTTTATTATTGATTGCAATATTTCGCCTCATTGTTACATCCTGTATTGTAGTTTTCTCGCGAGCGGCGTTATTAGTTTCTTGTGTGTGCGATGGCTGAAGTAGCGGCAAGTTATTAATAAGCCGACTAAATGGGAAGGTAAATATAGCCGGTAATAATGTAAAGATGTGGACGATTAATACCAGTTTATTCTCTTTTTCTTAATGCAAAGAGGAAAATGATGATTTGAATAATGCTCCACGCGTTTCATCTCCATTCAGGTTATAATGTAATGGGCTATGAAAATACTGAATACTTCATCCAAGCCGCCTCTGTCAATGGAGAAGAATGCCGGGGAGTTTTTGATTTTTTTTATGTTTCAAAAAAATTTTTAAATATATTTTTTTGTGCCTTTGTTTAGATTTTTATTTCCTTTTTTTTTTTTTTAATTACTTAAAGGGGTAGTGCGGCGGTAAAGAATTATTGACAGAATAACACACATTACAAAGTTATACAAATGTGTAATGTATGTTATGTCTGTGAATGGCCCCCTTCCCCGTGTCCCACCACCCCCACCCGTGTACCCAGAAGTGTGGTGCGCTATACATACCTGTCACGTGCCGACTCGTCTCCGATCTTCAGTCTGCGATGTCGTCTTCGGGTGGCCGGGCCGAATCCCTCTGAGCGTCCTGAGTGTCCTCTTCAGCGTCATCAGATGCTCAGCCGCGATTGGCTGAGCACAGTTTGGCTCAGCCAATCGCGGCTGAGCACCTCTGTCCATGTCAGGAACTGTCCACCCCATTCATTGTCTAAGGGAGCTGAGGAGAGGGAATAAGTCTTGGTGTGGCAACATCTTTAAAGGGGTATTCCCATTTGAGCTTGTTATGCCCTATTTCTAGAATAGGGGGATATCAAGCTGACCACTTGGGGCCTGACCACTGGGGGGGAGCACATGATCTCAAGACCAGGGGTGCAGCTACCTTGCAATGAATGGAACGCTCATCACTAGTGCCCCAGTCATTTCTGCCAAACACTTTGGAGTTCAGCCCAATTGAGAATGAATAGAGCAGGGGCATCACAGGCTCGCTAAGTTCTCATTCATATCAGGGCAATTACGTCCCTGTTATTGGGATTGGTGGGGGTCCTGAAAATCAGACCACCAGCGATCAGGTTGTAATCCCCTATCCTACAGATAGGCTCAGATGGGATAACCCCTTTAAGTATATAATCATATACAGTAGTACAATGTACCATTGCAAACACTGTGCTCAGCCGGACCTTTAGCTTCAAAGGTGCTTCTATAAAAAATAATATATATCGCGTTTCGGTCATAAAACCAACAATCAGGAATGAAAACAATTTATGGATATCCATAGTTTTTGGATATTTAAAGCGACTCTGTACCCACTATTTGTACCGTCAGATAGCTGCTTTAAATCCAAGATCTGTCCTGGGGTCCTTTCGGCAGGTAATGCAGTTATTGTCCTAAAAAACAACTTTTAAACTTGCAGCCGTGTGCTAAATTGGCGTGGCCTAGAGTATCTGTTCCCTAACTTTGCACCACCCCTCCATCCCTCCTCCCCGCCTTTCTTATCATTAGGAATGCCCCTGGCGGGATTTTTCCTATTCCTCTGCAGTGAACATTGCACAGGTGCCTTAATGATCCAGCTTATGTGCAGTGTTCACACAGCTGATGAATAGGAGAATACCTGCCTGGGGCATTCCTAATAATGAGGAGGGTGGGGAGAAGGGACGGGGGGACAGGGGGGGGGGGTGCAAAGTTAGGGCACAGATACTCTGGGCCACGACAGTTTGACAAAGGGCTGCAAGTTTAAAATTTATTTTTTTGAACAATAACTGCATCACCTGCCGAACTGACCCCAGGACAGATCTTGGATTAAAAGCAGCTATCCGAAGGTACAAGCGGTTTGAGGTGGGCAGATTGTGGGTACAGAGTCACTTTAAGGGATGAGGGCCTTGACCCTATCAATATACCTGTTGTTGTTTTCTTATATGCCTAGTGTGTATGTTTTCTTGGCCTGAAATAGGCTCGAAATGCGTGGATATAGTACAATTCCTATAGCCAGGGCCAGACTGGGACTGAAACTCAGCTCTGGCATTTCAGAGTACACAGGCCTACTTGCTGTGGAGTGCGTGCCTGGGAATCTGGGACAGGTGTCCTTGATTCCTGGGATGGCCCTGTAGCGCTGGACAGTCCTACATGGGCCAATCCAGTCTTCTTCCTACGGTGGGGAAGGGAGTCACTGAACCAGGAGGAAGATGGGACCAGCCCATTGAGGGTACTGGCCCATCTGGTATTTGCCCGAAATGTCAGATGGCCAGTCCGGCCCTGCCTCTAGCCCTACTCCTGTTACCTGCCTGTGAGACATAAAAATGAGAAATATTAGCTGCAATACCAGACACAGCCTATAGACGAAGGGGGAGCCGCTTTTTTTTTTTTTTTTAACTAACCTTACACGACCATTGTAATAAACAGCGGTTTTGATAGTATCCTATATCCCCCCCTATAACATAGGAGCAACTATTATATCACACCAAGATAGAATGCAAGCTCCTCTGCCCTACGACGCGTTTATTAGAAAAGACGCCCCCCTCCCACCACTACCACCACCACCACCATGAAAAAAAAATTGGGTTAATTTTGTCTCGGTGAGAAAATAAAGAGAAACAAAAAGAGATTAAACAAAGCTTGGCAGCTGTGAAGCCGGGGGAATCTTGTGTCATGTACAATGTATTGTTGTGCGGTGGGAGGGCCGTGCACTTTGAAGAGCGACTGTAGAACTGGTACGAGGAAGGACAGGCAGGAGGATGGAGGCACAAGGAGCACAGAAAGGAACTTGATTGCACCGCCTGTCACTCACGTCTTAATTACATGCAAATGACTCCGGGAAGGAGGGGTTTATGCAGATTTTGGTCTTTCCAGGCACAGTAATTAAGAGAAAGGCCTGCAGAATCAGGTGCCGGAAGATAAGAGCGTTAACCCCTGGTGCGCCAGAAGCCAATAAGGCAACCAGCCAGATAGGACCGGGATACAGGTGGGTGGGCAAATTCGGAAGGGCAAAAACTTCACCATCTCCGTTAAAAGGGGCATTCCCACCAAACGTGTGGGACTATATGGAAAACGGGAAACTCCGAATTAGAGAAGTTTGGCTTTACCTGATTTGAATCTCGCAGCCTGGAGAAGATGGATGCAGCCCTAGGGCTGCATCCATCTTCTCCAGGCTGCGGGATTCAAATGTTGAATATTCTGGTTCACGTGAAAACCGAACTTACTGTAAATCTTATGTTCACGCATTGTCAAAATTTTTATAATAACGACCATTGATATTAGAATAACAGCCGTTAGTTGCCGTCCGTTCGATAAAAACAGCCAGCGTGTGAACATTCCTCACAGACTCTGGAAAATGAAAGGTGGAATCTGATTGGTTACTAGGGGCAACTGAGACAGTTTCATTTTACACCATGTCTGATAAATCTCCCCCGAAATGTAGAATTATAATTTTTGTTTCATCCATAACTAATGTAGACTCGAAATGCGTCGGCTGCTATTTTGAACTTTTAGTTTAAATTTGAATTTGAAATTTAAAATTCGATTACCTGTTCACTTCCTCCTTTTTCACTGAAGGTTTTCACGCACCCTTAAGACTCCTCTATGGACCTGACAACTCATTCATATTGAATTTTGTATCCCCTTAAAGGGACCCTGTAATGATAATTCTGACATCAGAGGTGATGGTGTCTTTGCATTTTTTTCTTGGCTAGATTCAGTAGTAATACAACTTATATCACAGACATTGACATATGGTGAATTTCCCCTTTAAGACTATGAATGACCCCTGTATTGGGGGTATATATCACAAGAAAGCTGTGGTTAAATATACTGCGGTCTATGTGTGTCAGAGTTCCATCATCTTCATATAAGAAACGGCAGAAATAAAGTTTCCCTTTAAGAGCGGATCGGCCTGTCTGCTCGCTGCTCTGCAGCACACAATGAGTTAAGGATTCTGCAAGCCATTTGGGCTTAGGTGTAACTCCCAATTAGTGATCAATAGGGCCTTTAAAGTGATTTATAAAAATGGATTAGTAAAAAAAGATGTCCTTTCAGAACTCCTGTGAGTAAAACCACTGCGCTCTCCATCATATTGATCTGTCCTTTATGTCCAAACAGGCATTAACTGGGACAGACAATAAAAATTAATCCTCTCCTTCAGTAAAATGGAAGACGGCTTCATAGCGCTCCCTGCGGAGATGATGTCATGGTAAACTGTTATTTAGATATCACTTATATATGTATGTATAGTGCTGACATAGAGAGATAGATAGATGATAGATAGATAGATAGATAGATAGATAGATAGATAGATAGGAGATAGATAGATAGATAGATAGGAGATAGATAGATAGATAGATAGATAGATAGGAGATAGATAGATAGATAGATAGATAGATAGATAGATAGATAGATAGATAGATAGGAGATAGATAGATAGATAGATAGATAGATAGATAGATAGATAGATAGATAGATAGATAGCAGATAGATAGGAGATAGATAGATAGATAGATAGGAGATAGATAGATAGATAGATAGGAGATAGATAGATAGATAGATAGATAGATAGATAGAAGATAGATAGATAGATAGATAGATAGATAGATAGATAGGAGATAGATAGATAGGAGATAGATGATTGTCCCTCTTTTCCCCTTACATGACCCTCTTTTTGACCTACGAATTTGATTTCCATTAATAAACTTTCTATGTAACCCTAGAAAGTGTCTGATTTCTTACTTTAAACCTGCATATTATTCCATCATGTGGTGCAATTTGGATGCTAAAAATTGTTATATTCAGATGAATCATGTGACATTATGGCCCCTGTCACACATTATGTCACACATGGAGTTCATTTAGCCCCATACACACATCTGTAGGTGTTACTGATCAGTTTTGTGGCCACAAATAAGCCATTGTGCGTCTGTGTCACCTATATGACAGGGGGTCCCTGCAAATGCGGACAGGAACTGATACACATAGTAATCCTGTCCGTAGTTGTGGATCCGCAATTACAGACAGGGTTACTGATATGGGACCTAAGGATGCAGTCACATATACAGGATCTGCATCAATCTGCAGCAGATCCTGTATGTGTGATTGTTTCAATCTGCAGCAGATCCTGTATGTGTGATTACATCAATCTGCAGCAGACCCTGTATGTGTGATTGTTTCAATCTGCAGCAGATCCTGTATGTGTGATTACATCAATCTGCAGCAGACCCTGTATGTGTGATTGTTTCAATCTGCAGCAGATCCTGTATGTGTGATTGTTTCAATCTGCAGCAGATCCTGTATGTGTATTTGTTTCAATCTGCAGCAGATCCTGTATGTGTGATTGTGTCAATCTGCAGCAGATCCTGTATGTGTGATTGCATCAATCTGCAGCAGATCCTGTATGTGTATTTGTTTCAATCTGCAGCAGATCCTGTATGTGTGATTGTGTCAATCTGCAGCAGATCCTGTATGTGTGATTGCATCAATCTGCAGCAGATCCTGTATGTGTGATTGTTTCAATCTGCAGCAGATCCTGTATGTGTGATTGTTTCAATCTGCAGCAGATCCTGTATGTGTATTTGTTTCAATCTGCAGCAGATCCTGTATGTGTGATTGTGTCAATCTGCAGCAGATCCTGTATGTGTGATTGCATCAATCTGCAGCAGATCCTGTATGTGTGATTGCATCAATCTGCAGCAGATCCTGTATGTGTGATTGCATCAATCTGCAGCAGATCCTGTATGTGTGATTGCGTCAATCTGCAGCAGATCCTGTATGTGTGATTGCATCAATCTGCAGCAGACCCTGTATGTGTGATTGCATCAATCTGCAGCAGATCCTGTATGTGTGATTGCATCAATCTGCAGCAGATCCTGTATGTGTGATTGCATCAATGTGCAGCAGATCCTGTATGTGTGATTGCGTCAATCTGCAGCAGATCCTGTATGTGTGATTGCATCAATCTGCAGCAGACCCTGTATGTGTGATTGCATCAATCTGCAGCAGATCCTGTATGTGTGATTGCATCAATC
>NC_091466.1:69651525-69719025 GCF_027789765.1 Dendropsophus ebraccatus | reverse complement strand
TCACTGAACAACCCGTTTAAGAATTTGTATATTTGAATGCATTAATATGTAGCCAATTAAAAAAAAAAATTTGAAATTTTCTTTTAGAACATGCTATGGCTATGGCTTTTGTTCAGCACTTTCACGTAGCCACATAGTACCTAACGTGAAGATAAGGGTTGTGATAGCTTGCCCTCAATTCACATACGAAATTGTGAAGATCAAAGAAGAACCTTGTGACAAGCCATCTGCTCTGAACACAATGGAAACTTGTTGCTCTGAGTTTCCCCCCACAAACACTCTACATGAAAGACCTCTGGGACGCAATGTCTTGGGCCGTTTTGAAACTCTTTGAGAGGAAACATCTTGAGGTGTAACCAATCTACCTGTTTCTTTCTGAATAATCCCGATGGCCTTACGGCTGTTCTTTCTCATCACCCCAAGAAATGGACATTTGCCACGATGAGCTTCATCAACAGTTTTCGTTTTGTGAGTCTGACTCACTTCCAGTTTCGGAATGAGTTATCGAGAAGATTCGCAGCAGAAGAAGAAACCATTGTGCTAGTCTTTATTGGGTCACAGCCCTTGTGGTTTGGTGATACAAGCTTGCAAACACCTGGATCAGCACTTTGCTCAAAGGACAACCAAGAACGTGATAATCAGACCTAAAAAGTTGTTCAGTTTGGGGAGCGAAAAATATTTATCTGTCTTATTAAACTTTAACTACAGTCTTGACATCAGTTGTGTAATAATAGTAGGGGCATTTGACCCTGGGCCCAGCTTTTTGTGTAAGCTCAGTGGTCTCACGGTCGTATAAAGTCCTGTTTTTGGAGTCCTGGCAGCAGGTCATGGAAAAGAAGAATCAGATATGTTGGGTTTCAATGCACCCAGAGAAGATAAAGCTCGTCTTTCGCCAATAACTACTGAGCTTGTAGGAGTTGGGAGGAAAAACTGTTGGATATCTAAAGAAAATTTATGGGTACCATTGGGGGGACTTTGCTACCGATTTTTCATTGACTGCTGTTAACGTGGCCATACAGCTTCAATATCTGACTCTTTTTGGCCGTCAGTTATCTCTTGTAGCTGTCACCCGT
The DNA here is from genome assembly GCF_027789765.1 of Dendropsophus ebraccatus. NCBI lineage: Eukaryota > Metazoa > Chordata > Amphibia > Anura > Hylidae > Dendropsophus > Dendropsophus ebraccatus. The sequence continues at coordinate 69,717,952 of NC_091466.1, read as the reverse complement.
TGTCCCCTAATACAGGAAGGTTCGACATGGCCAAGCATTCCTGTGTTCTCTTATGTCTCCCAGAACAAAGGGGTTGGTGATTTTCCATCATGCCTGACTCCTATCTTTAGTGACATCATCTGTTGGTGGTCTGTGGAGAGAGCATCATACATCGGAAGAGCCCCATACACAGCAAGCAAAAGTATAAGGGGACCTTTACTTCTCTGCCTTTACTTCCAACCATTCTAGAAGGTCCATATCACTCATTTACCCCCTGCAGATGGCAGGGCTAAGCAACGGGCATGTTTTGGTACTATTATTAGTAGCTCGAGTCGATCCGAACCCGAACTTTCGGCATTTGATTAGCGGTGCCTGCTGAACTTGGATAAAGCCCTAAGGCTATGTGGAAAACATGGATATAGTCATTGGCTGTATCCATGTTTTCCAGACAAGCTTAGGGCTTTATCCAAGTTCAGCAGCCCCAGCTAATCAAATACCGAACGTTCGGGTTCGGATGGACTCGAACCCAAACCCAGTTAGCTCATCTCTAATAATGACCTACGACATGTCCTAGGAACAAAACTTTTATCGGTCAGGGTCATAGTGTCTACTGAGCAATCAGTAGAACGCGTATGAAGTCTACTGTGCTGCCGTCCTATACTCCGCACTTTGTATCTATCAGACCTGGAAGACCCCATAGACTTGCATTGAGAGTCTTTCCATGTATAAGGTGTATGGGGGCCTTTAATTCTCTGCCAGTCCAAACGTTCCAGAAGGTCCACCTCCCTCATTTATCCCATGCAGATGGCAGGGCTCAGCAATGGTCACGTTTTAGTGCTATCACTAATAATAACCTATGACATGTCCTAAGAACAAGTCAAAACATTTTATTGGTCGTGGTTCAGACCCTGACCGATCAGTAGAATTAGTAAGAAGACTACTGTGCTGCCGTCCTATACTCCATGCTTTGTATCTATGAGACCTGGAAGACCCCATAGACTTGCGTTGAGAGTCTATCCAGGTATAAGAAGCGCGAGAAAAAAATTAGATATTCAAAAATACTTTACATTTTAAATGCAAACTTAGTTGAGCCAGGGACATCAATTTCAATCTGAGCAGTATCTCTAGTCATGTTTTAAGGCTTCTAGAGAGTTAGATATTGGCTTACATGGTACCCACCTAAAGGTGGCACTAAAGAGACAGTTCCTTCCTTCTAAAGGAGTTCTAATAATATTCCTGTAATATTCCACACTTTAGCTGAGAACCAGCACTTTGCACATCTATTAATAGAGAAGACGTTCATATAATTAAATTTGAAATTCATGATATAAAAAAAAATTCTAAAATTATTCAGAGTTACTGTAACATTTCTGAATCACGTTACTTTTTTACCTATAGTGTAACCTGGGAGAGAAAAAAAATCCCCTTTTTTTTCAGTATTTCTTATGATTGTAAAATTACCATTAGTCATGTTTATATAATCTATTCCTACTGCAAAACAACCTATCTAGCACTGTGTATAAGATGTTTTCAGTTTTGATGGCGTGTGTTGGGGTTTGCCCCAGGCCCGTTTATTTTTGGAGTAATAGCTTGGCTCCAGTGCTGCCTGGCTGCAGTTTTCAATTTCCCCACAGCGCCACCACAGGAAAAACAAAGCATTACACAAGTTGGGTCCTCCAAGAGAAGAAGTTCTTTGTGGCTGCACTGCACTCCACCTTTTTGAAGGGGTAGGGGTATTTATTTTTTCTCTGAAGTAGACAATCCCTTCAAGTTACAGGGACAGTTTAGCATTACTTTGGTCAGTGAAAAATCTCCAGGTGAGCTTCCTTTGAATTGCTTGTCAATGCGAGATTAGTCACTTGTTACGGGAACATAAGAAAGTAAAAAAAGGTGCTTATTTAAGTCATTTAAGTCAGACACCTACAGGTTTCTACTCGCTGTATAATAAGAAAAAAAGTACAGTTGATTTGGATGTGAAAGTGAATCTGTGGTACAAAGCCGGAGGCTTTACCTACTGTTGTATAATTATCTGCAAACTGAATTCCCACTTGGCAGGATACTGTCAGCCCTCGGTCAATTTTAACTCCTACCTGAACCAGCACCCTTAGAAAAATACTGTCAGTAGACTTTAATGGCCGTAACAACCTTTACAGAGGGGCCATCTAACACAACTGTATTGATATGTTCCACTAAAACATAGTGCGTCATCTACACCTACACAGCACGGGCGGTCATTGAAGGTATGAATTTGGCCTTAAAGAGTTATTCATCGTAGTCATCATTTAACGCATTTACTCTTCAGAGTATAGTGTATGTGAATACAGATTCTAATAACATCTTTGTTACGGTATTAGGAGTGAGGACATTTCAATCACACAACAATTGCGTACTATCAAGGTTGTGGATTGGTCCAGACTAGGCACCAACATAGCTATAGGATTGAGTTGGGGAGAAGAAAACACCACCACCCTGGTGGTCGGAAAATGTTGTTCACTATGCCCTATTCTATTGCTATGTTGGGGTATTAGTTTTGTTTTCTCAAACCCAACCTTGACCCATGAACATAGGAATCAACTCTGGGATCCCTAAATTACAACAAGTATAATGAGATAATAAAGAACTAAAGACTGGTAAATATGGTGCCCTTGGATCTTCTTATTAGCAACGACTGTCCTTTACATAGTTTGTCCATCCCCCTCTTTACTCCTCCTTTAGTTTCCGATGGGATTCTAAGAGGTGGGACCACAACTAATGCCCTGAACATATGGGGGACCCAGAACCCATTTCTTAGGTATGAATTGCTGGGTCGAAAACCAAATTACAGAAGCAAGTTTTGCAGTCAGTGATTGTACCTGCAAATATAAAAGCTGTGGTAGTACAAGGGGTCCCTAACAGATCACATCTCTTATTCCCGCAATGGATCCTACTAATACTTCTCCAAGGTGGACCATTCCATCATATAATTGATATTTTTTTGGCTTTGGGTTGCAGTCTGTGGGCCCAACCACACAACATGGGTGGAATAAGTAACAGGCCACGACCAAAGAACAAAATTTTTTGGTCGTTTGATGGACATTTTTTGGACGGCTATCATTTTGCGGCCAGATAATGTCCATTGCATTTAAAAGAAACAAATGTTGTCTGACCACAAAATGATGACCGTAAAAATAAAAAAATAAAAAAGCAGTCATAGAGTTTTGCTCATTATGAACTTAGGAGTCCAGTGGGAGGTCCTACTCTTACAAGAAAGATTATAAGTCACTGAGCATGACCACCTCCTAGACTCCTAAGTTCTTCTCCTGAACTCCTAAGTCTTTTACCACAGGTCTATCAATCTATAACAGGCTGCACATTGATTAGACCCCTTTCTTAATTTGATGGGGTCCCTTTAAATCGGTGGATTTTTTAATTTTTTTAAATTTATTTATTTATTTATTTATTTATTTATTTTTTTGGGGGGGGGGGGCATTGGAAATTTGAATTTCCAATCACTAATATGATTTCTTCATTGGGTCATCAGTAAAGGTCTCATCTATTGAACCTTCATCAAAAGTCCCTCAACTATTAAACCAACCTTCATCACAGTCCCTTTAAGCCTTCACCTTTCTTTAGTATTTCGTATATTTCAGGGTCGAATGATCACATTGGGTCAATTATCATAAATGTTTGTTCCTTTTTTTTCTATCCAGGCTATATATTACTATATTTAATTGGATGTCTGGAAGCTTGCAGGTGACCTCAGCATTATTTATGTGAATTCATGAATCAGGAGCCTTTACACAGGTTCTCGCTAATGAAATTATATTTTTAATTTATTAGCCGATGCTCCATATACATCAGTGCAATCTTTTAGCGCAAATTATGATTATTCCGTCAAATTTTACTTGATTAAAGTTCACTGTCCTTGCGAGGAAACAGTCAGTTACAAAGTGATAGGAAAGTTATATATAGCGGAGTAAAAACACTCAAGGTTGGTGGAGGAACCTGGGGGGAAAATGTTGGCTGTGTAAGGTGCATGGTGGTCTCCCAACTCTCCATCGCCAAAGAGAAAGGTCAGCCATGTTGGATTTTTACCACATGACTCTATTGTTCTGTAAGGGATAGGCTAGCCTCAAAAAACCCACATACTGTCCACATGCAGAACACATGAATATTCGGTCATGCCAAGCGTTCAAGTGTATGGGACGGTCGGCAAAGAGACAATTATTCATTTGATTTACAGTCATTGGAAATATATGGCCACGTTTAGTCTATGAGGTCACAACTAGACATGAGCGAGCTGGGCCGAGATTCGGATTCGTAAGAATCTAAACCATTGCCATTTCAATCTCATTGTCTGCCTGCTCCGTAAGAAAGGTGGAAAGAGCCCGAGTCGTACCTGGAAAACATGGATTCAGCCTAGGTCAAAGGCAGTATCCCTTTTTTCCAGCTGGGACTCGGGCTGTCTCCATCATCCCCATGGACCAGGAAGACCTGAGCCGTGGCGTTGCTTGCTCTCTAGTCACGACCATTGTGCCGTGGTATCTTCTCTTGGGTGGAATAAGGCTCGCCATGTTGAGTTTTCACATGCAGATCTCTCGTTTATCTAGTAGAGACACATATATAGTTGTTGCCTATCCATTTCTTTGTGCGGGGACTGTTTTGGAAGGACGGGAGTGCAGTGGGCAATAGAAGCCCCTGGGCAATTACTTCTGTCTTCAATTACTTCTGTCTTCAATACAATCAGACCCTTAACTTTAAGCTGGGGTTTTCACCAGGGGAAACATGTCACGTATCTATCTAACATTCAACATTGTTGCTGCTCATACTTTCTTTGCCTCCGAGGTCAGGGCCTTCCTGTGACGACCTCCACACCGTCCTGGCTGTCACGCATTTGAAGGGTTAGTGTGTAACACTGATTTCTTTCCTCCACTAATCTTTTGGACTATATCCTGGGTACTTTGCGCCTCGCTTTAGGACCCCTAATCTGCCGAATTAGACCGATTCAGCAGAATATCGCTCCCTTCTCTCTTGACTATTTTCTTTGTACTGCCTTGACCTACGACCTCTTACCTGTGATGACTAAGTTATGCCTGCTCCGACCCTCAACTATGTGTTCCGCCTGCCCCTTTGGTACCACTCCTAGACTCATCAAATATAGTGATGAGCGAACATGTTCATAAATGTTCTTTTGTTCGTACGAAAATGACGCTAATTGTTCGTGTTTGCCGATCACTAACAATTTGTTTGATGATCGGCGTGGTTATAACAATTATTTTTAAACATATTCAAACTTGCAAACGTTTATCTCACAATGTACGCAACGGTGTAATTTATGCTTTGCACTTGATAATCTGTATGTACGTGCGTAGACCGAAACATACGCTTCTACTGTATGTTTGTTATTGACTTGCGAATGTTCGGACCGCTCACATCGGGATGTTCACTCATCACTACTCCGGAAGACTATGCAAGCAATGGCAAGGGGATTCCACATTTTCTTGTGGGGGTTCTCGTAGGACTTCTTAGAGTCTGTCTGACTGCCATCCCTGGTGTAGCGCAAAATTTATTGTTGGAGTAGTGGATCCACTGGACCGTCACTAGCGATAGCACTAACCTCACCAGGGAGCGGAGTCTAAGGGGCCGCTGGTTTTCACCAGAGCCCGCCGCAAGGCGGGATGGACTTGCTGCGGCAGGCGACCCCCAGGTCGCTACCCCTGGCTTGGTTGCTAGTGACGGCAGGCAAGGCGTGGCAGGAGCAGTAGGCAGGAGATAGTGCAGGCAGAGGTCTGTAGACGTGATCGCAGGTGGCGGACAAGACTCAGGAACAATGGGAAGGCATCGGGCAAGGACTAGGGACAAGGACTAAGGTCAGGAACAACAGGGAGCTGGGCCAAATGCTATGGGAAGCATGCAGAGGCTCCAACACCTGTAGTGGGGCAGGGCTGGAATTTATAGGGAGTGATTAGTGCAACTACACAATTAGGGGCGGACTGGCTCTTTAAATCTGAGACAGCCGGCGCGCACGCTCTAGGAGACGGGGACGCGCGCGCCGGCCGGCACAGACGGAGACAGGAGCGGGGCGAGGCAAGGCGCCCCCCGGGGCCGAACAGGTTGCAGTGCCGGGTCCCTGCACAAGGACCCCGGCGGCTGCATGGGGCAGAGGGAGGTCGCAGCGGCGGCCCGGAGTACGGGACGCAGCCGCGGCCGGGACAATTGTGACTTAATAGATTTACCGCCACTACCACATACTGTAAGCATCATGTAATATGTTCCTAAGGCCTCCTCTCCATCTTTATCTATGTCAATTGAAAGGGGAACTAGAGATGGGCAAACCTGGAGCATGCTTGAGTCTATCTGAACCCGAACTTTCAGCATTTGATTAGCTGGGGCTGCTGAACTTGGATAAAGCCCTAAGGCTACGTGGAAATCATAGATATAGTCATAGGCTGTATCCATGTTTTCCAGACAACCTTCGAGCTTTATCCAAGTTCAGCAGCCCCAGCTAATCAAATGCCGACCGTTCGGGTTTGGATCGACTCGAACCCGAACCCGGTTCGCTCATCTCTAAGGGGAACACATGGCTGCTTTTCTCCAGAAACAGCTGCCCTTAGTTTGGGTTTGCAGCGCAGAGCTGAATTGTAGAGCTGAACTGTAATACCACATTCAACCTGAGGTAAGGGGGTGGCACTGTTTTTTTTTTTGTTTTTTTTAAAGGGATCTGTGCTTTTTCTAATCCCGGATAACCCCTTTAAAATGGCATCCTAACCTTTGTTATTATTATCATACCCCCATGACATACCACCAATAAGATCTGATACAAGAGCCGTCACATTCAGTATATTCTTCACTTTAGTCAGGCGATAGAATAAAAATGCATTGAGTACAGATTCATCACCGTTTAGTGTTATTTAAGCTTTTTCACTTTTACATGTACAATATAACAAAGGGTGAAGGAAAGATGCTGTCACTGGGTCTCATTCATTGCTTGCTCTGTCATCCGTCTAAAAAACATTCTGTCATATCCTTTCTGTAACGTGTAGGAAGACTCAGGGTTTAGTTGATCGGTAAAAAAAAAAATGTGCATCCTTTTTGTGAAATAAAACACAACAAGAAAAAGCAGCAATGTAGAGTTATTATGCATTCTCTTATATAATCTGTGTATTGTGTTTTTGCTTTAGACTTTGTTGTAGTGGGTGGATTGTACTCACAGTTATGTATACTCCTGATATATAGACCCTGGTCCACCTGGACCCAAACTTACCTTATAATAACATACAAAAGTTCAATAGTAAAACTAAAATGAAGATCGACTTCTAGTGCTGGTCCATGCTACCATACTGTATCTCCGCTATTAGTGATGAGTGGGGGTTCAGCCAGACCTTAACCATTGGCATTTGACCCCCAGTTGCTGGAGAACTTGGATAGCTATGGTTATGTCCATGTTTCCCAGGACTCCTTAATAGTGATAAGTGAACTTGCCGAAAGTTCTATGGCCGAACCGAAACACTCAGCGTTTAACTCCTGGTGGCTAAAAAAGTTGGATGCAGCCCAAGGGAGTCCTAAAAAAAACATGGTTACAGCCATAGGCACCCAAGTTCTCCAGCCACCAGGAGTCAATTATTGAGATTTCAGGTTCGACCACACCCAAACATTTGGCAAGTTTGCTTATCACTATACCTTTCGGCTACATTCATCTTCTCCAGCCACTAGAAGTCAAATGCTGAACGTTTGGGTCCAGCTGCACATGAATGTTCAGAAAGCCCGATCATCGCTTCTCTTTTGGACTACATCCAACTTTTCCAGCCACCTGGAGTCAAATGCTGAACAATGAGGTTCAGACAAACCCGAATGTTGGGTGAATTCGCTCACTGCCCGCTATACCAGGGCAGGTGCACCAGCAGAGTTGTCTCTTGCTCTACTTGGCTCACTCTTCATAGAACTAGAGTTGAGTGTAACTACAGGTATTTTGTCTAAAACTTTTCTGTTCTTGTGATCTCTGGATTAACAGGGTCCTGGGGGTTGGAATCACAAGCTCTTATAGGTCACAAGCTCTTCTCTAGTGCAAAGAGTCAACAAGGCGTTCCCAAGCCCCTAAAGTGCTGAGGGGTGTAATGTCTTCTCGATCCCCCTCCCATCCCTGTCCTTGCTTGGACCTCAGCCAATCAAGCAGACATAGGGATGGTAGGGGGACCAAGGAGACTTTGGAAATGCCTCTTTGACTCTTTGTACCAGAGAAAAAAAAGCATTTATCTATGTTATGGAAGCACAGACGGATATATGAAAAGCACCATGGGGGAGATTTATCAAACCCCCTAGCAACCAATAAGATTCCACCTTTCATTCCTCACTGATTCTTTGGAAAATGAAAGGTGGAATCTGATTGGTTGCTAGGGGCAACTAAGACAATTCTACTTTACACCAGTTTTATAAATCTCTCCCCATGTGTTTCCGTGTCCTAACAGCTATCTAACAGTGTCAGCAGTTTGGAACGTGAACAACAGAGACTCTGATTCCCTTAAAGGGAACCCGTCACCATGAAAATGCTACCAAAGCTATTGATATCTGTTTTTTCCATGCTAAAGAGTCCAATCTATTGAGTGACTCCGCCCACTGGACTCCATAACACAAAATGATCAGGGATTTCAATCAACATATTCCATGTTATACTGAATCTTTTCACCACAAAGATATATATCAATCTGCTCAGTTTTTCCTCCTCTATAACATGGTGGCGATAGATTAGTCTACGTGACAGGTTCCCTTTAAACATCTTTTCTAGAAGAGGACTTATAATAGTGGGGGCCCTCTCTACAATTTTTTTCCCCCCTCAGTACATCAAATAGTAAAGTAAAAAGAAAATGAGGCAAATATACTTTAAGGTCATCACCCTGAATAAGACATCAGTACTTTATAAGAAACAGCTTATTATAAAGGGTTAACCTACGTGCAGTACCGGTGGCGTGCATGCACAGTCTGCAAATATCTCACAGTTCTAAATCGTCTCTACAAAAGACACCGTGCACCAAGGGTTGCGGAATTGAAATCCCAGCATGCCTTACCAGCGGGACATGCTGGAGCTTATAGTTCGACAAGCATTTTAAAGCCACAGGTTGCTTCGCACCGCTCTGTACAAACAAGGTTGACGGCAGCTGTTTTTATCTCGGCTCCCCCCCCCCTCCATCCAGAACAGCTTTCATTCTGCGTGTCCCTCCCATTGCACAGTGATATATGTTCTGCTCTCAACCCTCCTATTTAACGCACTGTAGTGGCCCCTACTGGGACCGGCTTGGCTGGAACTCAGCAGCAACAGACTCCGCACTTCACTGATAAATCTATTTAGCTGTTGGTGTTTTTGCAATTACCCCTTTGGTGGGCAGAGGGGAAACCAGTGGAGGATTTTGTAAGTAGACGTTCTCGGTGAGCCGCGTGCGGCTGCTGCAGTTGTAGCTCAGTATAAGTGCTTGTTCTGAGCACTGAAGCAGAACAGTCCCTGACAAAATACTGTGAGAGTGAGATTTAACCTCTCAGGTGGCAGCGGTGGGATTGCTCACTCTTCGGAGGATGATGGATGATGTTGGTTTATACTTATTCAAATCATAAAAATAATTATATGTATAAATATATAAAAAAAGATTATATAAAAAGATAAATAAAGCTAATGACTCCAATCCAGGATGACTCATAATATTTGGATGATTGGAATTTTTTTTTTTATTTTATTTGCATGATAGATTGATTAAAGGTGTACTTGGGCGATTTTTTTTTTCTTTCCAATCAAGTGGTGTTAGAAAGTTATACACAATTTTATTTTACTTTTATTACAAAATCACCAGTCGTCCTATACTTATCAACTGCTGTATGTCCTGCAGGAAGTGGTGTATTCTTTCCAGTCTGACACAGTGCTCTCTGCTGCCACCTCTCTCCATGTCAGGAACTGTCCAGAGCACCAGCAAATCCCCATCGAAAACCTCTCCTGCTCTGGACACTTCCTGACATGGACAGAGGTGGCAGCAGAGAGCACTGTGTCAGACTGGAAAGAATACACCACTTCCTGTAGGACATACAGCAGCTGATAAGTACTGAAATATTTGACATTTTAAATAGAAGTAAATTACAAATCTGTATAACTTTCTGACACCAGTTGAAAAAGAAAATGACGTCACAGGATAAAACAGTGATGTCACCCAAGAATTAGCATTATAGCTTCAATATACAGTTTGGGGGTCGGGTTCATTCATTGCTGGTTACATTTCCCTTATGGGTCTTTTCACACACTAAGTTCCAGGATAATTAATACTTTATTCACATTTATAAGTGTGCGTACAGAGAGAGCTGTCAATCACTAAGTAGGACCGCCCACTTGACTACTTAGCCCAGAGATTTAGATTAATAAATTATAGGTTAACTTGGAACCTTCCCACAAAACTATATATCAATGTGCTCAGCTACTCCGGCTCTATAACACGATGCCTGCAAATTGGTCAGCACATTGAGACCTATATCTATAGGATATTTGTAGCATAGATTGTGGATATAACATACATTTTCCAAATAAAAATGCACAGTTTCTCTATTTAGTACCACAATAGAATAAATTTGTGTGCTTGACATGAGGTTAGAAAGGTTGCATGCTTTCTAGCCAGATACAGAAGTAAGTGTCCACTCTTACCCTTTCTTTAGTTAAATTATACCTTTCACTTAAAAAAATGATGACTTTTGATATGTCATAGGGACGTATCAAAAATTTTAATCAATTGGCTTCAGACTCTTACCACTCAGAAGAAGAATGAGCTGTAAGAAGTCCACGCTTAGCGCATTTCCTCATGGTTTCATGTCACATGACCAGGACACACTCATAATGTAAGTCTATGGGGCTGCCCTGCTCTCTATGGCACAGAGCAGGAAGAGAGGTGTGTAATTAAAGCAGTACATTTTTGCATATTGTGTACTTTTCGGCATGACTGAGCCCAGATGGCAGCCTCATTTTCCTTCCCTTCCATAATTTAGAGGCATTCACCTATGACCACGTTTTCAGGATACAATACCATACGCTTCCAAATTCCCTTAGAACACAGGGATGTAAGTTAACAGATAGAGGCACGTTCTTCATAGGATAGTGGTTTTTAACATCATTTGGATGAATATTTTCGATCTTTAATATGCTGTCATACATAGCATCAGTGTACTGTACAGGAGCAGGGATTAAAATTGGATTTGGATTCTAAATTAAATTCAAATCTGGTAGAATAGGGGCAGGGACTCCTGTCGCAGACAGGAGTCCCTGCTCCTATACTACCACCTTTGAATATTAATTAGAATCCAAATCTAATTCAAATTTAAATGGGAGCAAATTTAAACAAATTTCAGGATCTTCATTCATCTTGCTTTGTGACCAACACAAAACACTTCTGACTCTATCATCCATTATGGTCACACAATCTGCTCACAACATTTGACGAGGAAATAAAATTGTCCACATAAATAATAATATTCTGGATTGTTCCCAACGAGAAGTGACCAAAGAAACCCGACCTACCCTACCTTATTTTTGGAGCTAACTTTATGAGCACCTTTTTTGTTATCAAACAATAAAGTAGAATTTTTGCCCCTGATGGTCGGCTCCAATCTAGTAGTCAAGTCCGAGTCATACATGTGACCCGCTGCCTGGGACCTATCAATAATAATTGAATTGAGTTGTATCTACCTGCCCGAGAATGTTGAATATCTGCAGTCACTAAAGAAAGCCACTTCGTAAATACGTGACACTTAACAGGAAATCCATCCAGCTGCACGTGGTTCTCATGAAGTTCACCTGTGACCTTCATACGAGTCATTTCACTGGCAGAATTGTGAAGCCAAGGCTCCTGCACAGCATCTTCACACCGCTCAGTGACTTGTTTTCATGGTGATGTCTTGTTACTATTGACTAGAGAAGCCTGACAGCAGCTGATTGACAGGTGTAAATATACCAGACTGGAAACATAAGCTGTCGCCCAATACCTGCGCTCGTAAACCATCTGAGATCTGCTATGTGACCTAGAAAAGAGAATTTTGTAATTTTTAAAAAATTAAAGGTGATTACTTACACTTCAGCCCCAGAATATAATCATGTTATAGACTCATCACATCGTTCATGGGTTCTAATATTGCACATATGGTGTTTTTGCCACTGGAGAATTTTTGGCCCAAAGCCAGAAGAAGATCCAGAAGGAAGTCGAAGTAGAAGTCATTCCTTAATATTTCCCTTTCTGACTGAATTAACTTCCTGATTTAGCTTGAAAAACTCCACTGATATTTTTTCCTATTTTTTCTGTTCTTTGATGTTGGGCTTTTGGGACATCCCATTTTAGTCTACAAATAAGTTAAAGATTTGCCCAATATTTCTGGCAGTCAGATCTTACCGGGATCAATTGATAAGTTGAAACTATTATTTACACAATTTTCATAGAAAAGTGTCCAAAGTTGTCTTCAACTTTTGACTTTCTCCATTCACCCTCTCGTTCTTGCGAATGAGAACTAATCTTTTTAGTACAAATTTTACATCCAATACTTAAGTCAATGCTCCAAATCTACAGTAGCCTCTCTACTTTTGACTATCTTTCCACTTTCTCTATTTTGCCTTACACTGTTGCAGTCCTAACTATAGTCTTCTTGACTCCATATTCCTAATCCACTAGAGACTTTTGGCCAACATTTTGCTTTTTTAGACCCTCCAGTTAAAACTTTATACTTCATAGCTATCTCCCCTCCAATAAACTCTCTTTGTTCAACTTTCCCCATTCTTGATTTCTACCATTTCAGTCCGGACTATGGTCTTCTTTATCCCATATTTCTCATTCTTCTAAGACTTTTGGCCAACATTTTGCATTTCAGACCCTTGAGTTAAAGATTCATCCTTCATAGTTATCTCCTCTCCAATAAACTCTCTATGTTCAACTTTCCCCATTCTTGCTTTCTATCATTTCAGTCCTGACTATGGTCTTCTTTATTCCATATTTCTCACTTTCTAAAACTTTTGGCCAGCCTTATGTTCCTCTGACCCTTGAGATGAAACTCTATGTTCCATAGCTATCTTCATAATAACTCTTCTACTTTTGACTTTTTCTATTTGTCTTCCACCATTTCAGTCTTGACTACAGTCCAACTTTCTCATCCATCCAATAGTTTTAGCTACATCAAGTTGCTCTGACCTTTCTGTACTCCATAGCTATCACCAACGCAGTCTCTCAATTTTCATTATTCTTGCTTTCTACCATCTCTCCTGACTATGGTCTTTTTTTATTGCATATTTAGCATTAGGTTCCTTGGACCCTTGAGATAAAACTCCATGCTCCATAGCTATCACCATAATAACCCCTCTACGTTTGACTTTCTCTATTCTTGTCTTGCACCATTTCAGTCTTGACTACAGTCCATAGCTATCACCAACACAGTCTCTCAACTTTCTCCATTCTTGCTTTCTGCCATTTCAGTCCTGACTATGGTCTTCTTTATTCCATATTTCTCATTCTTCTAAGACTTTTGGCCAGCATTACTTTCCTCGAACCCTTGAGATGAAACTCCATGCTCCATAACTATCTCCATAATAACCCCTTCACTTTTTACTTTCTCTATTCTTGTCTTCCACCATTTCAGTCTTGACTACAGTCCAACTTTCTCATCCATCCAATAATTTTAGCAAAATCAAGTTGCTCAGACCCTTCTGTACCCCATAGCAGTCTCTCAACTTTCCTCATTATTGCTTTATACCATCTCAGTCCTGACTATTGTCTTCTTTATTCCATATTTCTCATTCTTCTAAGACTTTTGGCCAGCATTACATTCCTCCAACTCTTGAGATAAAACTCCATGGTCCATAACTATCTCCATAATAACCCCTCCACTTTATTTTCTCTATTCTTGTCTTCCACCATTTCAGTCTTGACTACAGTCCAACTTTCTCATCCATCCAATAGTTTTAGCGACATTAAGTTGCTCAGTTCCTTCTGCCCCCCATAGCTATCACCAAACGCATTCCCTCAACTTTTTCCATTCTTGCTTTCTACCATCTCCCCTGACTATGGTCTTTTTTATTGCATATTTCTCATTCTTCTAAGACTTTTGCCCAGTATTAGGTTCCTTGGACCCTTGAGATGAAACTCTTTGTTCCATACTATCTCCAAAATAACCCTTCCACTTTTGACTTTCTCTATTCTTGTCTTCCACCATTTTAATCTTGACTACAGTCCAACTTTCTCAATAGTTTTAGCAACATTAAGTTGCTCAGACCCTTCTGTACCCCATAGCTATCACTAACGCAGTCTCTCCACTTTCTCCATTCTCGCCTTCCACCCACTCATCCTTGACCAAAGTCTTTTTTTTTTTCAGTCCATGGTTTTCCTCTATTTAATTAATATCACTAACACAACGTGTTCTACTTAACAATAATACCTGCTAGAATAGAAAAACATTTAAAAAAAAAACAACAATGGTACTATTCGTAGAAGGATCACAGAGGTCTACCCTTCCCGGCTAAATTACGGGAGTTATTTTTATCAATGCCGCACTACGAGGGCTGTTAAAAGCCACCACAAACACCGCTGCTCTGCACTCCTTTACCATTTTAATGACAGATTTTTTGAGCAATAGCAAGGTGAAGGTTCGCCAAGAAAACATTGATAAAGGATCATCAACTGTCACTGATGTGAAAAGTAAAAAAAAAAAAAAAAAGAAAAAAGTTTTTTTGTTAATTAAAAGGATTTTGCTTCAAAAATCAAAGAGGTTCGGGATGAAAAAAAAAAAATGTGTAGAAATTATCTAAAGCTGCCTCAACCTTAGCATTTATTATTCAGTACCTCACTCATTTCTCCGATTATAAATATTTAATCACTCAACAACTGTAAGTGCTTGTGTCTTCCTAGAGGACCTGTGAGCATTCGGAAATAAAGGGACGAGGAGAGTAAAAGGCAGAGATGTGTCGTGATTATACGGGGACGAGTGAAAAGGTGTGAAGGACACAGCTGAATTGGGCCTTTGTAATCAGGTTGTACGAACACCTGAACGCTGATTCATTTTATTTCTATTCAGTGGGCTTCAAAGCGGCATTTTTTTTAACTGTGTGGCAGCCTCTGACAGAGAGTGCCCTTGGAGAACAGGCAGAAAATGTTCCTAATGAAAGCAAGGCCCCGAGCAGTCAGAGATGCCATCCTTGTACCCTCCTTTGTCTGTCACAAAAAGCAGCCTAGCTTGGCAGGCTTTTGGGCCTATCAATAATGCATGAGAATTATTACATCCACGCCGGTGCCAAAAAGTAAGAATGAACGGCATAAAGCTTTTTTTTTTTTTTACCTTGAGCGTCATCTGTGTATACTGTACATTGTGAAAATGTTGTCTTAGTAAATAGGTGGCGATAACAAAAAAAAAAATGATGGAAATTCAAAAATTTAAAAAAATTGTTCTTACGGGGAAGGTCACGCTGAGGGTATGAGCTGCAGTCATGTTTATAGTAGCAGCACGGCATTATGACATTGTAAGGAAAATCTGGGCAAAAGTTTGACTATTCCCGCTTGAAGTTAATGGGTGCAATCTGCGGCTTTGTGCATGTTTTTTGGTGAATAATTGGATTTTTCGCCCAATTTTGGTCTAAGTTCTATTTAGGAACCAGTATTCGACTGTCGAATATTTTTTAGATGCAACTTTTTTTTTAATCTGCCTGTTTTAAGTATTCACCCAAAAATTTGTATAACGCGAGAATAGCACCCAATTTATCGTTTGCGACTTTTTAAAAAGTCGCACAAACAAGTGCAGGCTTACGTCTGGACAGTGTTAGGTGAATATACTTGCCCAATTTTTGCGACTTTTTGTGCGACTTTTTACTTAACCCCTTAAGGACGGAGCCACTTTTTGTTTTTGTGTTTTAGTTTTTTCCTCCTTGTGTTTAAAAGGCCATAGCACTTGCATTTTTCCACCTAGAAACCCACACGACCCCTTATTTTTTGCATCACTAATTGTACTTTGCAAAGACAGGCTGAATTTTTGCATAAAGTATACTGCGAAACCGGGAAAAAAATCAAAGTATGGTGATATTGAACAAAAAAACGCATTTCTTTTTTTTGGGGGGGTATTTGTTTGTACGCCATTCGCCCTGGGGTAAAACTGACTTGTTAGGCACGCTCCTCAAGTTGTTACGATTATAATAGTATGTAACATGTATAACTTTTCTTTCATCTGATGGCCTGTAAAAAATACAAACCATTGTTAACAAATATACGTTCCTTAAAATCGCTCCATTCCCAGGCTTATAGCGCTTTTATCCTTTGGTCTATGGGGCTGTGTCAGGTGTCATTTTTTGCGCCATGATGTGTTCTTTCTATCGATACCTTAATTGCGCATATACAACTTTTTGATCGTTTTTTATTACATTTTTTCTGGATTTTTTGCGACCAAAAATGCGCAATTTTGAACTTTGGGATTTTTTTACGCTTACACAGTTTACCGTGCGAGATCAGGAATGTGATTAATTAATAGTTCAGCCGATTACGCACGCGGCGATAGCAAACATGTTTATTTATTTACTTTTATTAAAAACATGGGAAAAGGGGGGTGATTCTGACTTTTATTAGAGGAGGGGGATTTTTACCTATAATAACACTTTTTTTTTTTACACTTATGCTAGAAGCCCCCCTGGGGTTAGGGTTATTCCCTCTGGGGTTAGGGTTATTCCCTCTGGGGTTAGGGTTATTCCCCCCTGGGGTTAGGGTTATTCCCCCTAGGGTTAGGGTTATTCCCCCCTGGGGTTAGGGTTATTCCCCCTGGGGGACTTCTAGTATAAGTGCATTGATCTCTCATTGAGATCTTTGCTGTAAAGTAATACAGCAAAGATCAATGAGATCGGCACTTGGATGCTTTTGGCTGCTGCAGCAGAAAGCATTTGATTGCCGAGCGAGGATCAGCGCCATTTTGGCGAAGACCCCGGGCGGTACAAGTAACGGAGATCGCTCCTCCGGGACAACATCCCGGAGGAGCGATCTCCACCACTAGACACCAGGGATAAGCTGCGTCCCGTAATCGGATGCACAGTTATGCTCAGCCAATCACGGCTGAGCACAGTTATGACGCGGCAGAGAGGGGCCGGCATGAGGGACGGCAGGAGCGGGTCGGCCGGCCTCCCGAAGATTACATCATTGTCAGAAGACGGCGGACAGGGGTCGACACGAATCAGGTATGTATAATGCACTACACTTCCGGGTACACGGGCAGGGGTCTGGGAACACGGGGAAGGGGGCCATTCACATACATAACATACATTACAAAGTTGTATAACTTTGTAATGTGTGTTATTTTGTGAATAACCCCTACCCCTTTAAATACATTTACTATGGCAGTGTTACATTTTATGAATCAGACACAAGATATTGGAACAAAATACACACCAATCCTCATTAGAATAGTTGCACACGTTAGCCTCCTTAGTAAATGTCCCTCTTAGTATTGATTTTTTTACCCATCAACTTGAATTAGGGATCAAACTCTGCAATAAATCCACAGTGCTGGATTACACATGAGGATTTTTAAACTCAATGGCCCAAAGCTGTATGTAAACTTGAACATTTTAAGGCTATGTTCATACAACATTGATAAATGTCCCCCTTGTGTTCAGTATTTGCCGCATAAAAAGACATCTATATTTATAGTAAAAAAAATAAATAAAAAACAGCTGAAAAAATTCCAAATTTGAACCTTTTTTATGTGAAGAATGGCCTCTTTTAACTTTAGAAGTTTGATGTAAATTAGCAAATAAAGCTCCTGGGGTGTTCCCCTGAGCTGCTAAAGCTCAGCAATGTTCAGCCCCTCCTCTCCTAATTAACACCTCGAACCCCACAACTATGCCTCTAAATCCACTTATAAGACACATGGATATTGTGGTGGATTTATCAGAGGCGCAAATTTACCCAATGTTTAAACCCACCCTCATAGCGATTTGAGATGCTGAGATTTATGCTGCTGTTTATAGGGTCTAACAATACGATGCTTTTTTAGCTCTCCCTATAGCTTTAAAAAAGACGTGAGGTCGCCAGTGAATTTCATGGATCTGTAGGGTCTATTTTTACACTTTAGATCCACAGAGTCATTATTTTGCAGAGGAAAGAAAGCGTATCCCTTCAGTGCAACAATATTACATTCAGCAGTATAGGTCTTAAAAAACTTCTGATGACGTATATGTGTACACACACACACACATATATATGAGGGGGTTGTAATATGTTTGTATAATATATTATATAAGCAAGAAATACAGACAAAAGAAAAAAAAAACTAAATAATTTTATTTTATATCAGGGTTAGAATATTTTTTTTTTACATTGATGGGCCCTGGTCACTTCCTTAAGCATAAAATTGGCCACACAATTGACAATCTTCTCATTAAGATTAATTGAAACTACATAGTAAGTTTAAAGGGATTTTTTTTTAGTTTTTTTTAGGGAATCTGTCAGCTGTAATTCATGTTCCAAACTGCTGATACTATTAGATAGCTGATAACACAAGCAGACACATTGTGCCTTTTATATATCCAGCTTTGCTTCCAGAATGTAGAAAAAAAAAAGTTTATTCTTTGGTACAAATAGTCAAAGAGGTGTTCCCAAGTTCCTCAATAGCTGCCAGCTGTAAAGCTTCCTGCTTGATTGACACCTGGAAGAGACATAGAAGGAGGTATTACAGCTTGATATACTTCAGTGGCTCGGGAAAGCCTCCTTGACTCCTTGTACTATAGAATAAAAGCATTTTTTATTATATGGAAGTACAGACAGATATATTAAAGGTACCATGTGTCTCCTTTTCTAACAGCGTCAGCAGTGTGGAACATGAATTAGTGTTGATTGGATTCCACCATCCTACTAGTGATCTGTGGGGTCTGGAAGAAGTCAGAGGAGTGGTCCAATCCCACCCTGGACTGGGATTCTGATAACACATAAGTATACCTCTGACCCTTCTTTCAGTCATGGCTGTTAGTTTTTTTAGATTTGGCTGGCGTTTTACCTGTGTGCTATTTTGTTCTTCTGACCTCTGGCTTACCCTTGTCTGACTTGACCTATAGGGCCTATTACACGGGTCATCAGAGGAGCAAACGAGCGTTCTCATTGCTCCTCGTTCCCCGCTCGCTGCCGCCGCTATTCAACGCCGCTGCAGCGAGCGGGTGAGTGCGGGAGGGGGCGGCGGGGAGCTGCGGGGGGGCTGCCCGGGTGATCGCTAGATCGTCCGGGCAGCCCATAGGATATAGCAGCGTCTGCTGCCGATGCTCCTATTCAACGGAGCAACGGCAGCAGATCGCTGCTATACCAGTCGCTTGTTTTTCAACATGTTAAAAAACAAGCGACTGCAACGATCAGCCGACATGAACGATGTCGGCTGATCGTTGCACTCTATTCCACGGGACGATTATCGACCGTAGCTGCCGATATCGGACGATAATCGTTCCGTGGAATAGGGCCTTATATTTGCCTGATCATTCCTTATAGTGTTTGCCTTGTTTTGTCTATGTGTGCACTGTTATGTAGAGAGACTGACGACCAGCTGTGCTGACTGCCTAGAGTGAGATCGGAAGGAAGGCCGTTCTTTTTCTTTTTTTTCCTAAATAGATAACTAAAAAACCCCAAAACTTTACCAAAGTTTTCACATTTAAAGGTATACATTTACTGTATATGTCTAATATGATGTGAACATTTGATAGGAATAGGGCCTGATAACAACAACAACAACAACAACAACAACAATAATAATAATAATAATAATAATAATAATAAATACTGATAATAAAATAATAAAACATTGCAAAAATATACATATAGTAATAAAAAAAATGGTGAACATAGAAATAATAATTGTGAATGAAATTCTAAACATAAAATAGAGTAAAGTATAAATAGTATTCAACATTTCCTAAATGAATTGTGTGCTTATAGTATCAGTGTGAAAAATATAAAGAAAAAAAAAATAAAAGAAAAATATTTACCTTCAAAGCATCAATATAATAAAAGGGAAGTACAGCAGGCAAAAAAAAAGGACAGAAAAAAAAAATTCAAAGCAAGGCTATAAGGCAGTCAATTAGGGAACAGAGAGTAAGACGTGTTCAACATATCAGAGAAATTAGGCAACGTGGAAAAGATTATGTCAATAAAGGGCAGCAAGACGGGGGAAGCCAAACATAAAAGGTGAGAAAATGAAAGGAGGACAACAAATAAGATAAATAATAGCAGCTAGAGGAAAAGAGTTAGTCCCAAGGTATTTCCTGGCAATCCTGTGCTTCATAGACTTACATCAATGTATACACTCCATGGATAATACGTGTATCACAATCCTGGTGAATGAACGATTGGCTCTGACACACTGGATGGGAATTAAATATTTATCCTGCTCTTACTAACAATAAGATATATATATATATATATATATATATATATATATATATATATATATATAAGATTAGTAAAAAAAAAAGATAGTCAAAGGGGAAGTTTTAGAAATGTGTTCTCCACTTTGGCGTCTTCGTTCTTGGCCGTCTACTTAGAAACTTGGTGAATGGCAATCGCCACCTTCGATTCTCCTTCCAACATGACTATGACCCACGTGGTTGACCTTGTAATCTTCTTGACTGTGTGTATCTAGCTGCCCTTTATACTAATTCAACCAAGGGATGCTTTACTATTTTGGCATTTAGCTGAGAAGAAAAAACTTAAACCAAATCCTTGGTTGATAGGAAACCACCAAGCTACATCATCTACTCTACAAACCACCCTAAGCCTCCATTGACTCAGATTACCATACAGTATCTGAACCCATTAATAAGCCAGGTCCCAATACTTTCCCCAAACAGTCTCCATAGGACTCCACCATCTAAGAATGCCATAATCCTGCAATCCAAGAATATATACCATTGGTCCTTAGTCTCCACTTCCTCCTTTTGGCTTTCTATTGTCGACATGGCTTTCCCTTAAGACTTACTCTCTTGTACCAAGAGGACTATCTAGGAACTCTCTTGTTCCTTAGGACTATCTAGGACTCCTAGAAGCATAACTTGCTTTCAGTCCAACGTTCTCCAGTCGAGAATTCTTTGAAGCCAGTTGATAATATGGCCAAGTTTTACATTTTATTTGTTTTTGTTTTGTGTGAATTATATTTGTACATAAACTATGAGGTGGAGTATCGGTCAGACAATAACCCTTGAATTTCCACCTCTGGTAGTCAGCCTATAGACCAGGTATAGCTTAGTCATAATAACATATTCTCCACTAATACGTCCAATCTGAAGTCAGTCACAATTTCAGCTGAGCCACAGTAAGAACCTAAATTGATCATCAACAAAGATCCTGACTTCTCGCCTTTGCCCTTCCCTCATATATCTTTAATTTTTTCATTAACCTGAGAAATCAACCATCTACAATGTAACAAATGGTACGGTCGTAGCCTGAGACACCTGCCAGTACCAGTTTCTCCTTCGGGTCGAGAACTGTGTTTCTTCTTAAGCCTCAAGAACAGTAACCAAACTTGATTCCCTTTATTAAAGCAGAATTCCGGTATCCTAAAATGTCTATAATATAATGGGGACGAGGAAAAAAAGAAAAAAGTGATAGTCACCCATATCTCCATCCCTTGCAGCTCCTGTTTCAACACCTTTTGGTCCCTTAGCCTTCACTTCGCTAGTCCCTGTTTCTGAAATGAGTCATCTCAACAGGACCTGCCACTCAGCCAATCACAGGCTACAGCAGTGTCCCATCTTAGTCGATGATTGGCTGAGCTGGAAGGTCCTGCTAAAGGGACTGGACTCAGAAGCAGGAACAAGTGGAAAGGAGTGAAGGACTAGAAGGCGCTGGAACAGGATCTGCAGACACCTGTGGTAGGTAAGTATTACTTTTTTGTTTATTTCCAGCATAAAACCTGGAAAACATGGATACATCCATAAACCAAAGCCTGTATGCATGTATTCCAAGCAGCCTTAAACGAGAAGTCCAGGTAATTTTAAAATCTGGCAGCCGGCAGGGGGAGGGGGAAACTTGATTAGGAGTATGAACTTACCTCTCCCCGTGCCCGCAGTGAGTATTGGGGCCGGCCTTAGGACCCTTGCTGGAAGATGTCACAACTCTCGAAAATGCCTGTCCCGACTGATGGACTGGCCACTCAGTCAATCAGTGGCTGGAGTGACGTCCCACCCCAGTCACTGACTGGCTGAGCGGCCAGTCAATCAGCCGGGTCGTGACATGTAAGGACCAGAGATCCCAGAGCCCAGCGGAAGTCCTGAGGCCGGTCCCACTGCTCACTGTGGGCATGGGGAGAGGTAAGTTCGTACTCCTAATCAAATTCCCCCTGCTGGCTGACAGATTTAAAAATTTGCCGGACTTCTCCATTAAGGGTGCGTGCACACTATGGAATAGGCGTGTAAAAGCCGCTGCGGACTCCGTTGCTGGCACCTGCTCGCGGCAGCATGCATCTCCACCCGTGCCATAAACACCATCTTATGGTGGACATGTCAATTCTTTCGACGGACGGTAAAATCCATATGTGCCTAAAATGGAGTTTATGACACGGGCGGAGATGCGTGCTGCCACGAGCAGCGGCCTTTACACGCGTATTCGGTAGTGTGCACGCACCCTTAGGCTGCTTCCCACTTCTTTCGTCACCGATACTGAAATGCAGCACACTAGTTTGTGTTTTTTTGTTTTTTTTTTATATATTTGTACTGGACATGTGTTTATTGTATTTCATGTTTTTTTTTTTCATAGTTTTACATGCATTTAGTGCCTATTTTGTGTTGGTTTCATACAGCAGAAGCAAAGTGAAATAAAACCAACATTGGCCTCCTGTTAATTCTGATGTTATCAATGAAACAACAACCCTGTCATAAATCTCGCCCCATCACTGTCTGTCAATAGCAATAGCCGCCTGAAATAAATCACTTTTATGCAGGTCCATTTGTCTGCCATGCTTGGTTGACCTGTAAAGTGTGAACAATTTTTCAGCTCTGTGATTGTCAGTGGTTTTAAAGCTTCACAGGTGACGGTCAAGGGAACATCATTATGATTGTGCCAAAGAATAACTCAATAAACAAGAGGAATAACTATTGACAGAAAATTATAATAAATCCACAATAATTTAATTAGGTCCATATTTTATTTTTCAATGGGAACATTTGGCAGCGGGTTATGTGGTCTAGGCTTATTGTTCTAAAAATATACTTTCTACATATCTGGTGAGTCAGTTTAGTCAATGTTTACATTTTTATTAAGGGAATTCACCTCTGCTTGATATTCATTTTCCTTCTTCCCTTCATTTTCTTCCCCTTTCCTTCCCTCTTTCCCTTTCCTTCCCTCTTTCCCTTTCCTTCCCTCTTTCCCTTCCCTTCCCTCTTTCCCTTTCCTTCCCTCTTTCCCTTCCCTTCCCTCTTTCCCTTTCCTTCCCTCTTTCCCTTTCCTTCCCTTTCCTCTTTCCCTTTCCTCTTTCCTCTTTCCCTTTCCTTCCCTCTTTCCCTTTCCTTCCCTCTTTCTCTTCCCTCTTTCCCTTCCCTCTTTCCCTCCCCTTTTTCCCTTCCCTCTTTCCCTTTTTTCTCCCCGTTTTTTCATTCCCATCCCTTCTTACCTTCCTCTGTTCTTTCCCTCTTGTCCTAATTTTTCTTGATAATTGCCATGCCATTGTCTGTAATAGTTATATAAAGCCAGCCAGGAATAGCCATTCTGGACATATCAGACATCATTTAGAGTGATCTTTTGTTTCTATTTCCTTCATTTGTTCCTTCTTCATACTTGTCAAAAGTCCCTATTTTGCCAGGAACCATTTTAGGCTTCCTTCCTTCCTTCCCTCCTTCCCTCTCTTACTTCCTTCTTTTTCTTCCCTTTCCTTTCTTTCCCTCCCTCCCTCCCTCCCTCCCTCCCTTCCTTCCTTCCTTCCTTCCTTCCTTCCTTCCTTCCTTCCTTCCTTCTTCTTTCCCTTCTCCCTTCCTTCCCTTCTTCCTTTCCTCCCTCCCTCCCTCCCTTCTTTCCTTCCTCCCTTCTTTCCTTCCTTCCTCCCTTCTTCTTTCCCTTCTCCCTTCCTTCCCTTCTTCCTTTCCTTCCTCCCTTCCTCCCTCCTTTCCTCCCTTCCTTCCTTCCTTCCTTCCTCCCTTCTTCTTTCCCTTCTCCCTTCCTTCCTTCCTTCCTCCCTTCTTCTTTCCCTTCTCCCTTCATTCCTTCCTTCCTTCCTCCCTTCTTCTTTCCCTTCTCCCTTCTTTCCCTTCTCCCTTCTTTCCCTTCTTCCTTTCCTTCCTCCCTCCCTCCCTCCCTCCTTTCCTCCCTCCTTTCCTCCCTCCCTTCCTCCCTCCTTTCCTCCCTCCCTCCCTCCTTTTCTCCCTCCTTTCCTCCCTCCCTCCTTTCCTCCCTCCTTTCCTCCCTCCTTTTCTCCCTCCTTTCCTCCCTCCCTCCTTTCCTCCCTCCTTTCCTCCCTCCTTTCCTCCCTCCTTTCCTCCCTCCCTCCCTCCCTCCCTCCCTTCCTCCCTCCTTTCCTCCCTCCCTTCCTCCCTCCCTTCCTCCCTCCTTTCCTCCCTCCCTTCCTCCCTCCTTTCCTCCCTCCCTTCCTCCCTCCCTTCCTCCCTCCCTTCCTCCCTCCCTCCCTCCCTTCCTCCCTCCCTCCCTCCCTCCCTCCCTTCCTTCCTTCCTCCCTCCCTCCCTCCCTCCCTTCCTCCCTTCCTTCCCTCCTTCCTTCCTTCCCTTTTTTCATCCCTTCTTCCTCATACCATTGAATATGCCAAATTTGTGCTAGGAACCCCAGTTGATGTCTCTTATGTGACCAAAACGTCTATGGGGCCCCACACATACAGTACCAGAACCTGCAACTTGAGTAGGTATACCACAGTTTCGATATGTGAGGGTGATTCTTAACATTACTCATTTTACCTATTTAGCCTATCTTATTATCCTCACGGTGCACAGTTTAGAACACTTTAAAGGGGTTGTCTGGGGAGCAGAAGACAGCTAAAACCTGCTGCTAGCGATCACTTTCATAAGCCTGCCAAAATGTTGAAGTTAGGGTGCATGTTCCAATCAATGCATGCACCCGCACCCCCCAAGAGCAATGTGAAGGTTGTAGGACCAGGAGGTTGACGTTGATCTTCATGTAGAACCTCATTGATTTCTACAATCCAGTTGGAACATAGGCCCTTGGTACATGACTTGACATGGAAAGCAAACATTGACCAAACCCTAAGCCCCGAGGTTTATTCTTTAAAAAAGAACCAGAACAAAGCTAA
Source organism: Dendropsophus ebraccatus (assembly GCF_027789765.1). NCBI lineage: Eukaryota > Metazoa > Chordata > Amphibia > Anura > Hylidae > Dendropsophus > Dendropsophus ebraccatus. The sequence continues at coordinate 69,692,742 of NC_091466.1, read as the reverse complement.
TAGGTCAATGAATCACAAGAAATCCCTGGATGTCAAGCATAATCCTTTGTGCTACAATTATGAAAGGTTGATGATGATCCCTCCAGTCTTGACAAGGTGGTGGTCAGAGATGATGAAGTACGGGCTAAATCTTGTTGTACAAGTCACTTCAGAACAATAAACTTGTTGACTTCTTCAAAGTGAAATATTGTGACCTCGGGGGTAATTTCTTCATTGACATGAACCCATTAAAGGATATGTAACAAGGAGACCATTAAGCAGGAGTTGTAATGAGTGTCTTCTCCGAAAGAAAGCAGTGAAAAAAGTCTAGTCTGCAAGTCAAGAGGAGTGTTTTCTCGAGTGAATGACATTTTTGACTGATACCACCATAGTTGATGGAGAGGTGTTCTAGAACTGGGGGCTGAGGTATCCAGGATGTCTGTCTAAGCAGAAGAATTCAACTGGTTAAGAAAACGCGCTAGGAATTCAGCCCAGCAGAGTTGCATTAACACGGCCAGCTACTATTCTTTATTACACACATTTGCTTTCTTTCATCAAGGCTTTGCATGCATGCACTTGACTGGGGATTAATAGGATTGTTCAAATGAGCCAAGATGGAAAACTGGAGGGAAAAAAAAAAAAAAAAACAGCCCGCAGACAACTTGAAGACATGAATTTCCTTGGCTCAGGCTTTGAAGATGAAACAGTGCCCAGGGGATTGCGGTGGAAAAAAATATAAGCTCTCAATTAGGTATCAGGCACAAACTGACCAATATTAACTAGGATTTGTTCAACTATAGTTTTCATCTGTCGTCATGAGCTAATGTGCTGTCTGCGCCATACCAGAACATTGTTTCTTCTTACAAAAAGGATCTCTCGGAACTATGCCGTGAAACGCGTTGACGTCTTGCAAAAATATTGTAAAACACAATTGTAAATTGACTGTGTTGGTGGAAAAAAAGTCTGCAAATATGTGAAAACTACAACTATTATAATTTTATTGCTGGCTTCATAGAACATTTAGAATAAATTAAGAATCTACGATAAATAAGACGCATCTTTCAGTCCTGTTTATAGTTGTATCTATTCCTTGGAAAGCTTGTGAAAATCAGTATGGCTGCCAATGTACATTCCCTACTGTAGTACTTAATTTAGCATTTCTTTTGGGTCACCGAAGGCCATAAAATTCATATTAAAGGAGAGTTCCGGCGATTTCTAAAAGGGGAAATTGATTACAAATAGGAACTGACATTGGTGGTAGTGGCTGCGGGACCCCCATCAGAAGTTATTTTCCCCCGAGTTGTAATGATGTCATGACTCAGGGGGGAAATACCTGCAATGGCTGATGGGCTGGCCACTAAGCCAATCAGTGACTGGAGCGGCATCCCAGTCTAGTGACTGACTGGCTGAGTGGCCAGTCCATCAGCCGGGTCGTGATATGGACACCCTGGAGATCCTCGAGCCCAGCAGGGGTCCCACGGGAACAGGGAAAGGTAAATTCCTACTTGTAATCAATTTCCCCCCTCCCCCAACAGGCTTCCGGCTTTTAGAAATTGCCGGACTTCTTCTTTTAAGTGTGGTTTCATTTCACTTATTTCATTCAAATACTACTCAAAGGCTACATTCATTCTGAAAAAAATAAATTGATGTCCATATGTGTCCATGAACTCTTCCTTCTTCATTCAAAGTCAGTTGTAAACATTCTATGATTCAAGAATAAAATGCAAGAATTACGGTAAAGACTGACAATTACACAAATAGAGCAGTAAGGGAGTTGTTAACTGCATGATAATATGCCTAAATGCACCACTCTAATCCCGTGGGAACCTCGGGGGCGGTCCTTATGAATATAGAAGCATCTTGGTTAGAGATGATTGAACAGCGCCGATGTTCAGGTTGGTACGAACTCGAACCATCAGTATTTGACTCCCGTAGTCTTCCTGCTCCGTGGGGAAGGTGGAGACAGCCCAAGTCCTGCCTGGAAAACAGGAATACAACCTATGGCCCAGGCTATATTCCTGTTTTCCAGGTGGGACTTGGGCTGTCTCCACCTTCCCCATGGAGCAGGAAGACTACGGGAGTCAAATACTGATGGTTCGAGTTCGTACCAACCGGAACATGAGTTGTGTGAATGAGACTTCTGAACCCCGTATAGCTATTAACCTGTCTTAGGTGGCAAAAATGTTGAGGGTGCCACCTAGCATCTGCTACCCTTGTAATAGACCAGGATAATTCTGGAATGACTGTAGAGAGTGTTGAATACTTCACATACATGCTTGTAGTTTATTTTTATTACGTTATAGTAGGTTCTATTTAATGGGACCTTAAAATACCCTAATTCATGATATAATAGGTAGAACCTTGAACAGAGTCATTTTTGGCAGCAGCTGAAATTCTTTCCATTCATCCCAATCAGTATTTTAAAGCGAGCGGGAGTTTCCATTTGTCTTCCTGGTGATTTTATTTACTCATATCTTCTGTGAGTTAGAAGAAAGGACACTTCATTTTTAATTGTGTACTTAAAATGTTATCATTCAGAATGCAAATTGACTGAAATTAGTGTTTTCACACCACAAACAAAACCGTTCAGCTTTTCTCATTACATGTGAAATCAACCAAAAACAGAAATAAATCAGTTTTGTGATACGGTGAGCTAATTGATCCAAGGGCTGAGCAATTCATTACAATCCGCCGGAGGTGGCCTGCCGCTCAGGTAAGGGCTCGGGCACGCGGCTCTATTATGACCTGTGTTATATTAATATGAGCCCACACTTTGCCTTCTTGTGTCTCTTATCCAGTATGAGAAAAAGAGCTTATTCTCAGGGAGAATACAGAGAATACCCTATATCCATCATATTTATTGACTGTAGCCACAGCAAGGGGGGCCCTAGGAGGAGGGGCAAATAAAGAGCTAGTGATGGTGGATCTAATAACATGGAGAATAAGGATAAGCAATCCTGTCTGCTCAAATCCAAGTCTGACTCAAACTTTCTTGTTAAACTCGGATTTGGGTGGAACATTGACTTTTGTCAATTCGTCCCAGAGAACTTCAGCAAAATGGAAAACAGTCTTGTCCCCAGAGGGTTAAGTGGGGATGTATAGCTGGGTTGGGATGGGTTGGGATGGGTTGGGATTATACTTACCCTCCTGGGCTCATGTCTTCTCTTTTCACCAGACCTGGCACACAGTGATTGATGTGTGCCGAACCGGTTCCTGCAGTCTCCTGCTGATTGGCTAAATGGAGATTGCAGGAGCCAACCCAACACACAGAAAGCACCGTGTGCCAGGTCTGTTAAGGATAGAAGATTTGAGCCCAAGAGGGCCCCCCATGCCGAACCGGCTAGTGAGTGGGGGAGAATTGGTGCAGACAGATGCGATAAAACCTTTAATCTTGCATCATGGTCACAAAGTTATAGTTCTAAAATAGAGTTTTTCATATTGAAGGAGTGGTCTTCCACTTCGAAACTTTGGGTGGGGAATTTTCTAGAGGACCAACCACATCTACATATTAGGTGCAAATCCATTGATTTTGTATAGTTGGGGAGATGGCAGAAATAGTGATAGGAAAGGTCTCGGCACTCAGCAAGTTTAATTATGCTTGTTTATTCATAGGGTGCAGGAGGACACGTTTCGGCATATAGCCTTCATCAGCAGAAACACGTCCTTCTGTACCCTATGAGTAAACTGCATAATTCGACTTGGTGAGTGCCAGGACTCTTTTTATCCATATGCATTGATTGACTTAGAAAAGAAAAGTGTTGTCTTTGTGCTTCTATCATGTAACACCCTCTATAAAAAAGATAAAAAGTAGAACTTCTATAAAATTCCTTCTCCTATGACTTCTTGCTTGAAGTTGGCTCGTATAGTGTAGAACCTGCTACGACTTCTTGCTTGAACTTATACTGTAGCTCATACAGTGTCGAATCTTCTACGAGTCTCCTTTAAGACTCAGCAGAATAAAAATAATAATAATAAAAAAAACAGCTTACAGTGTAAACCAATAAACAAAAAGCAAAATAAATTAAAATGAAGTTTGTAAAATTCCCAATGTCATGACTCTGAAAAAGACGAAACCAAGATGCCGCCGCCTGACACTCTTTGCTTTGAAAAGTGATTAAAGTGGCATCCTGAAACGTTCCTCCTTGTTAGCGACGCTGCGCGTCTGAGGCCATAACAATGCATAATTTATTGTAATCAGGTTTTGTACTTTAGTTTGTTGTTATCTTTGAAAAGAAAGTAATTATAGCATGTTTTTGGGTGAAGTGTTTTGTATGTTTCCTTTCTTTTTTTTTACGAAATACAAAATGGATTAAAAGGAGGCAGGCCAATAGTTTGTCAAAACAATTAGAAGAAACCATTGAAATATCATTAAAGTCGAGCATTGATGGTATAGCTTAAGTTGGAAATAGCAAGTTTAGTTAAAGGAGAAGTCCGACCTTAGGGGGGTTTGTTAAAATGGCAGGGCAGATGTCCATGTCGATGTCACGACTCGGCTGATTGACAGCTCGTTCAGCCAGTCAGTGACCGGGTTGGAATGCCACTCCAGTCACTGATTGGCTGAATTGGCTGTTGATCAGCCGGGTCTAGCATTTTCCCGTCATCACAACTTGGGGGAAAATGGCGTCCGTCAGGGGGTCCTGGACCTTTTGGCACTGCGATTTGCGGGAACAGGGAGAGGTAAGTAGTTGTTCCCTTTTATTTTCCCCCTGCTGGGTTTAAAAAAAGAAAAAAATCTCTGGACTTCTCCTTTAGGCTATGTTCACACAATGTAAGTTCTGCGGTAATCACGGCCGTGATTTCTGCGGTACTTACGTTGTGTTGCTGGCTGAGGGAATCTCGGCGGAGTGGATACACATAGTATACTCTCCAGCCGGGATCCCTAGCAGCGGTGCGAGAAACTGACATGTCAATGAATAGTGGTCGCAGAAAACCCTGTCAGTGCACACTATGGAGCGAGCGGCTCTGGCCACACGCTCCATAGCGTGCAGTGGGGAGTTCTGATGCGGGTGCTCACAGATGTGCCCGCATCAGTACTCAGCGGCGCTAAAGATTAACCGACCGATTCTGCAGTACCGGGGATGATCTTTTCTGAGACCAATCGTTCCATGATTTGGCTGGATCACGGAACGGTCGGCCACATACAGCGTTTCAACATAGTTGATGGTTGATATGTCAAGTGGAATAGTGCAAGGATTAACCACCTCCAATAGGTCAGCAGCCTACAAGATACCAAGACTATGCCAAAAACATCTGGGACCCAGAGCAAGCCAAACTCCTAGTCATGTAAACAGAGTCATAGCATTTCTCACTGCTTTGAATTCATCTATTGCCATGTAAAAATTTTCTAATTTCCCAAAAACTTCATTACATCGATTCCAATTATACCATAATTATCGATAAAGTTTTTGTCCACATCATCGCTATTTTTCCCTATCTCCCTTTAATTCTATTCTTCAGAAATTCTGCACAATGTGGCAAAAAAAAAAAAAAAACAGCAGTCCTCCCCTCCTTATCATAAGACATCAATTAGGAGTCTTTATTAAACAGAAGCAATTACATTTTATTACAAGGCTTTATCATGATGTGTCAGTGGGAACAGAGGGAAGCAATAAGTTTAGCTGGCGTTTTAGTAAACAAAAAGTTTCTAGCAGGCGAGGATAAAGCCGGGATCCAGAGGCACACGAACCGGTCAGGATTCACTGCAGGCAATACTTAGAAACGACACGGTTGGTTAAATATTCATTTCAGCTGTAGAAGAATTCAAATGAGCTGTGAGTTATCTCTCTTTGTGTTTGCTGGTTATACTGATTTTTTTTTTTTTTTAATTCTTGGATTTTTTTTCTCTCTTTTTTTCTGTATAGGGATTTTAGCTTGTGTTGTAAAACGGGGGGTCGTGCCCAAGGCGGGTGGGAGTTTAAAGTTTATATATCTTTTTTATTTTTTATAATTCAAAATTTTATGTTTTTATTAAAATTCAATGGGCAATGAGCTTGACTGGTTTTACAAACCTTTTCCTGTGCTATTATTATGTAGAGCAAAATGTGCCACCATGTTGGATGTTTCCATCCAGGACAGAATTCCTCATTATTTATAGGATCCTTGTGGCGATTCTCTGACCCTTTTGTTTGGTTACAATGCGTTTCCTTTGGCGAGGTTCTTGCTACCAGGACTAAACTGCTTAAAGGGGAACTCTGGCCAGGACCCGTTTTTTTCAGAACACTTAGGAAGGGGGTGGGCGAAAAAAAATATCATCCACTTCCCTCCCCAAGTGCCACCCGTATTTTACCACTCTCGTCCCTGGTGTCCAGCAGCTTTCTGGTCTTGAAATGGGACTTGGGACATGATGTGGCACACCTGTTCAGCCTTTCAGCGGCTGATGTGGTGCCTTGCCTCAACTTGGGCTGAGCAGCCCTATCACGGCCCAAGTCCTGTCTCAAGACCAGGAAGCGGACCGACATCGGGGACCAGAGCTATGGAATATGGGTGGCAGTTGGGGAAGTAAGTGGAAGTTATTTCTTTCACTCATCCCTGGGCGTTCTCAAAAATAGGTCCTGGTGACAAATCTACTCTAAAGGATTACTGTAGCATGAATTAAAACTTTATTGTGTCAAATAGATATGTCAAAAGTTTTGGTTGGATGGGCACCCCAACATTTGTTTATTAGAGCTGGGAGAAGCCTATGACTGAGCCCTTGACTTCTTGGCTTACCACTTTACCCCTCTTGTTTCAGGAGACCAGCTCCATAGACTTATAGAGGGGAGTCATAGAATATAGGAGGAACCATAAGTTACAAGGTGAAGAGGAAGCATTTGGACCCTAGCTATGGTCCTGGAGGGGGTCTAAAGGCCTCTGTTCCACCCTAGTTCAGAAATGGTGCAGTCCGAGTTACACTAAGCCCAGGAGCTTCAGGTTATGTGTCTACTACCATATAATCCACCTGTGACATACTGTGGGTCCAAAGACTCTTCATCCTTTTTCTCCCTACATGGTATATATCCAGCTTAGCTTTGAGGTCACCTTGAATGAGTCCAATCCACTAACTAGTTGACTCGCCATTGTAGTCATCAAACTCAACATTGCCCTAATTGGTTAGTGATCCATTTATGAATGAGGATTGGTTCTGTAACCAGAAGAGATTAGAATTTACATGGAAAAACAAGAAAATATTTTATTCATTCACATTTCTTGTTTTTCACTTTAATACTTGTTGGGCAGACGCCAGACGGGATTATAAACTAGAAAACTGGCCAACGCTTTGAAATTTCAGGACAAAGCAAAAAACTTGGCATCGGAACCAGGCAACAATTCTTACAATTTTTATTTTTTCCTCTGTAGAGAAAATTATAACTGTACATTGAGGTACTCATCCCAGGCCCTTGCCAATAAATCCAAAAATATTTGAACACACATAGACCTGTATTGTTCTTCAAGTATAAACATTACTTTTTGCATAAAAGGTCATGAAAGTGAGCTAGCGACTCACTACAAGTGATATTCCATACTGTGAATGCGTAACAAAAAGATCCATGTCAGGCTTTACGAAGGACTTTAATTATCCTGGAACTTTTTGTCCAAAAATTGAAGTGTTAAAGGGGTAAACAAGAGCTTTTCCAGGTCCAGAAACAGGGCAGTAGAATGTTGCAAGACCAGACCCAGCCCATAGACATGAGGGGCACTGTGTACAAAAATGCTGAAATCACATGCGGAAGTGTAATCCCAAAAAAGTGGCAGATGTCTAGAGTCCTCATGGTCAAAACTAGAAGAATAGATGGAGCTAGCTATGGAGATGGTGCTATCTGGTTAGTGCTCTATATGTGGGATCATGAAAATAAAGGGGAATAGAAGATACCTGAGGTTTTGGCAGAAGAGAGTAGGAGTAGGTTCATAAAAATAAAGGACATGGTTGTGAAGTGAGGGCATAGAAGGTAGCAGATGATTTGTAGGTTGCGAGGGGAGAGGCAGTGGGTGACATGGATAGTCACGTAACCTTCCCACTTGAGGCTCTTTTCTGCTGCATCTGGAACTCTTGCATGGATGACATTGGCAGGTTGCCACCAATGCAGCCAACCAGAAGGAGAGTCCCCGCTCCTTACAAGGATCCAGATTCATATAACCATGCGAGGAAGGATAAGGGTCACCAAGAGCCATCAGGCGCTACTCATTTGGAAAGCTATTCTGAAGCGTTGACAGGTGGTGCTTCTTTTATAACCATGATCACATGACCACAAAGCAAGAGTCATACCAGTGTCATGTGACCCAGACTCTCACCATGTAGACAAATGTGTCATTAGGATCAGAGGCATAACATGAAGCTTCTGGGCTCCAGTGCAAAATTGGCAGTAGGGACCCTCCCCACCATGGCCCATTTATTACATTGGTGGCACCAAGGCCTGGCAGCCATTGTTACCCCCAATAGCTACAGCCTGAAAGGAATAATTATAGCAGCAGAAAAAAGTGGGCTAGTGATTTAGGAGGCAGCGAGCATCCACTTACTTAGAAAAATCTAGGAGAACAAGCTGGGCATAGTCATAGACATCTACGGTTCCCATCATGTTATTGCTGGCTCGGTGCCCAAGCTGCTGATTGTTGCAACCGTGGCTTCATTTAAAGGTCTTCTCCTGGAGCTGGCTAACCCTGGCCGGCACATCGATCTTTACTCAGCACTGGTTCTGCATGGTAATCCTCAGGAAATGTAGATGACTTTGCTGACAAAGTGATGTTGATAGAATATCAGCCCGAGGTGTCTCTCTTAAATGTTCGCTCTGATTGACAGCTGAGAGCTCTCCGTCTGCTACCGAAATGACAGCGCTTTACCAGCATATTACTCTTATTTTTCGCTGAGACTTTAAAATACCTTTGTGAAGACAACAACGGGGTCAGATGGTTTTTTTCGGATTTTTTTTATTTTTCGAGTGACACCACCAAGAGTGATAGTTCACGTTGAAAAATCGAAAGAAATTTAAAAGGTCGGATGATCAAGCTGGAGGACTTTGAGCGAATCTCTCTGTGCAATGCTTGTAGTTGTATGACTTGTTGCGACTGAATTATTAACTGTTCCCTCAATGGCTGTATTATTTATGATACATGTCGTCAGGTCACTGGCGGCTCACGACGACCATATTGATAGTGTTCTTCCAAAATGCCTTGTCTTCTCCTAAGATCGTTTTTGAGGATTTCTCTTGATGCATATGAATATCTTATGGCACCAGACATACTGGAGCCATGTTACAACCGCTGTAGAAGTCTGTGGGACCATATTGTACCACCATATGTCTTCACTTCCATGTTCCATTTCATGCTCTAATGCTTTTAGGGAAGAATAGAATGAGGCAGGATACTCCCAGATACAGAATGCCTACATACGGAGGTGTAAGGACTCCACGTGGTGCCATACAGGCTCCGAGAGCATGGTCTCTAAGGATGTGGATGAGAAATGCTCAGTGATCTTTATGATTGCATGCCTAAATCATGAGGTAAGGCAGGTCTATCAAATGCCATATTATAGCAGTATTCAGAATTAAAGGGCTTTTCATATCACCAGGCTATACCATAGCGACTCTGTCAGCTATAAATCACGTTCCATCCTGCTGACACTGTTAGATAACTACTAGGTTGACCAGATACCTTTTATATTGGAAATTCCACCAGTTGAGTTGGGTCGTGCCAAAGTGTTTATCGACTCTCATCCACAGTACTGTGCCACTGTAGGTGACTAAGAGGCTACTCTCTGCCTTGCTATACCCAACTCTCAGTGCTGTATCAGTCAGTCAGGATAGGTGATCATCCACACCTCTGTAGGTCTTTTTGGCCAAAATGCTACTACCTTCCATGAAACCCTGACTATACTTTGTGAAACGTGTGCAACAATAACCTTGCATACACTCTACACAACACTGACATTGAGTTCCCAGACCCCAGAGTATATGTTTTAGCCTAGGTCATTTAAAAAAAGGGGGTACCATCTTTTTGACTCTTTTAATTTCCTTAGAGCCTCTACTAATGTCATGAATAGAGAAGGACTTTCAGCTGTTCCTCTCCATACTGGTGCTTTGGGCCACTGACTGTGCTGGGACTTTCAAAAGTATGTTGGGTGGTACTGTAGTTCCCATGTACAGTGGGGAGGCTGGGTAACAATCATCGGCTGATCATTGTTTAAGTTTGGACCTAAAATCATTGGGCGCCGACCGTGCGTCGCTACGTGTAATAGGGATACACGGCCGATGGCTGATGATTGTCCAAACACCTGATAACTTTCCTCTCCCCGCTTCCGGTCTTCTCTCCTGTGCTCCTTAGCTTCCTGGTCCTGGTGGCAGTAGCCTCTGAATGGCCTCTCAACTGACGGGCCGCTCAGCCAATCACAGGCCGGGACTGGCACAGGAGAGAATACCGGGAGCGGGAAGAGGTAAGTTATCAGGTGTTTGGGCAATCGTCAGCCATCGGCTGCTAACGATGTCCATGCAGCCTTTGCTGCCAAATTGTCAGGCCGTCTAATAGCTCCAGTAAACGAGCGCCGATCTAGTAGATCGGCGCTTGTTTACTAAAATGATTGGCCCGTGTAATAGGATTCAAAGTCACTAGATTAGTCTTGAGCAAACTACTCTTTGGCAATCATTATGTGATGGCAAGAGTAGTGATGAGTGAATACTGTTTGGTCAAATAGATATTCAACCGAATAGTAAGGTATTCGATCTATCGAATATTATCGAATAGTTCGCCGAATATTCGATAAATATTCGATAAGCGTTCAAATCTCCCAGCTTCCGGTTTTTACCTCCAAGCAGTCGAATAGATGTTCTTCAATAATCGAATACTTGTTCCCATAGACCTTAATGGGATCGAATATTCGATTGAATATTCAAATAATCTGGAGATATTCGTACGAATATTGAATATTCGAATATTTCACTATTCGCTCATCACTAGGCAAGAGTTCACATACACACAAAACCAATTTGTCAAAAATTATCCCCCCCCCCCTAATAACCACTGTCACCATTGTTTTGTTGCTGGTCTCCATAACCATAATAATTCCCATATATGATCTATAACCTATAACAGTGTGTGCTTCTAACAATATAAAGTATTAGATTTTTTTTTTTTTCACAGAAAACATACATATATTCTGGCCGCCATAGACAATGCTTCAGAGATAATCAGCAAGTGACCTTAAAGATATCCTATTCAGTGATGCTAATAACTATGGAGACTGTGACAACCGTGCTCAGTTTTATGTTTCTATTAAGTTATGATCATCCACTTTGCATGGCCGCATTGGTGTTTGCTGCCATTTCTAGGGGTATTGTTCTCCAGAGATAATCAGCAAGTGACCTTAAAGAAAAATCTATACTCTTATTCAATGTGAAAATCTCATTATTTTGTAAGGGAAAAAAAGTTAGAACCCAAGAAGTCAGCACTTTATTTAATGCTTGGCCATAGGATATTAAAATATAAAAACACAAACTATTGAACGAAAATAAGATAAAAAAAAGAGAGATAAATGGTCACTATTGTTCCATATAACTTCTCATTGTGTGATTCCGAATAATACTTCAATTACTAAAAATGATCCCCAGAAAAACTGCTCAAAAGTCTGTGCACTGGGTGCCTCCCTTCTCTGCAATCTACTGTCCACTGCTTGTTGTTAGGGGAAATCTGTCCCTAGTAACAGCAAGAGCAGGACAAAAATGAAAATGAAATGACCGGTAAACTTTATGGGTGAAGCCATACAAAGCGTTTGAAATGTGGCTGCCAATGGCTGCATGATTTTGCTGGCAAACTCTTGTGGCCATTGGTTGCTATATTTTTCCAGTATGCAGGCACTTTTCCTCATCATAACAACTTAAAGGAGAAGTCGGGGGGGGGGGGGGGGGGAATAAAGTAAACAACTTAAAGTCACCTGTCCTGGCTCCTGTGCTGAGCCACATCCTGCTATTCGACCCTGCTGGCTGTCTTAGGTCTCAGACGGTTACGCCACGACCCGGCTGTTGGATGCCCCACTTTGCCAGTCCTTGACTAGGGGCGGGACACAGCTGCAGTCACTGACTGAACAGGCTAAATCCTATCAGTCTGTAATGTGGATCCCAGGTCGTGTTGTACCCAGAACCATGGAGAAAATGACAGCCGACAGGGTCCGGGGTCTGGAAACAGTAATCATAGTGCGTTTTTTACTTTCCCCCACCTCCTGTCCATTATAATTTTTTAGTTCCTGGCCGGACTTCTCCTTAAAAATCTGAATAGAATAGAGGAATGACACATTAGGTACAAGGCAAACATAAAAACGACATCAACCGGTCCACAAGATGCCTCCAGCCAGTATTTGAGCCAATACTGTATATAAAGTTCAAAGTAAAGTGAGGGAGCTGAATATAGAGGGTAGTAAAGATATCTATGACCATATCATGTTCTGTATATGCCAGGGGAAAAAGCTTTATGACCAAGGCCTCCTTGAAGAAACTGAGTTTGCAAGACAACTGGGAATGTTAGGAACAAGTTACCGTACTGCTAACGCACAACCACAGGATTTGGCCGGACCAGGACCAACATGAGTAATAAATCCCGTCATGTATATTTATGAGGAGGGAGTAGCGGTCCATCTGGGGCTTAGGACCACTCTTGGTGCACCAAATGAAAAAAAATTGCATATGAAGGAACGGCAGATTGAAATACCAACAGCGCCATGTATGAAGAGTCCCAGAGGCTATGACACCACACCTCAAGGTCTGTATGTACTATGTTGTGATATATTTCCTTTAACTTTAAATTAACAAATAAAAAATAATCCATAACAAAAACATTTTTGGCCGAATGACAAGAAGCCCGCGTGGGTATTCCCAATACCGTGTCCTCTCCACAACCTATAAAAAAAAAAAGTGAAATGGTTGCTTTCGGTGGTGTCACTGAAAAAGATTAGGAACATATTTTGTGGGGAAGTCTGGAGAGGAGTATTAGTCCTAAAACGGCTGGTTCCTGGCAGACATCTAATTGTAACACTGTAACATTGCTGCAGGCACTTTTCTCTGATTTAATTAGAGTAACGGTGGTATTTTTTCCTTTTTTGCAAAAAGGCTTTATTATGTAGAAATGAAATATGTATAAATTAAATTTTTAATCTTGTCACTACAGAGGGAGAAGAATGAATTGACTCTTCATTTAATATCCACATTACAAAAAAAAAAAAAAAAAAAAGTTGAAGGAACTGAAATGAAGAAGACGGTATCACAAGTGTTTACAGCGTAAAGATTATAGAAGGGGAATGTTTAATATGTATGTTTAATATGTATTAAAGGGAGACTCCAAGAAGAGTTGACTTTCTTGTTGCATTAAAGCCGTCCTTTAGACTTCTTAACGAATGCTCGCTAAATTACGACAATGACTCTTTATGACCTAGAGCGAACAGGGTGGTCAGCTCTCTATGTCCACTTTGAAGAACCGCATTTCGTTGGAAGTTTCTCCAGTGATATGTTGATTAGTGTTGAATAAATTTGCCGAAAGTTTGAGATAAATGGTCACTATTGTTTCAAATAACTTTTCACTGTGTGATTCGTAATAATACTTCAATTACCAAAAATGACCCCCAGAAAAACTTCTGTAAAGTCTCCCTTCTCTGCAATCTACTGTCCACTGTTTGTTGTTAGGGGTAATCTGTCCCTAGTAACAGCCAGAGCAAGACAAAAATGAAAATGAAATGGCAAAATTTGGCAACATTCATCCAACCCCCAATGCTCAGCATTTGACACCTGTTGTCTGTAGATGTTGAATGCCGCCCTAGGGAGTCCTGGAAAATAGATTTACTGGCAGTACTAGGGATTCATTTAACTTCTTTAGCCGCCAGGAGTCAAATGTTGAGCGTTCCCTTCGGGAAAAATGTTGACGAATCAGGACTTTCGGCAAGTTTGCTCAACACTAATGCTGATCACAAAGTCAGAGAGCCAATCTACTGGACGCTCTCTAGATTATATTTTGTTAGAGTGCCCAACAAGTGTTAAATATCCCCACAGCACAACTGCAGGTGAAATAAAGTATTGCAGTTATAGGCAGAACACCAATTAGTTCAAACAATCATTTAGCAAAAGGCTCATCCACCATTGGAGGCCACCATAGACCTTCATGTCCAGAGAAGCCAGATTGTTTTTACTTAAAGCGTACCTGTCGTTATAACTTTTAAAATCTAAATCAACAGTAGATGTGATATAAAGCAAGTTTACAGTTCACATTCATTATTTTTTTGTTGTTATCATGCTGTAAAACAAAGCTGAACTTACCGGAAATCCAGGTCGAGTCTCCTGAAGGCAGCTATATAACAGCTATACTTACTGCATCCAGGTCCAGTCTCCTGAAGGCAGCTATATAACAGCTATACTTACTGTATCCAGGTCCAGTCTCCTGAAGGCAGCTATATAACAGCTGTACTTACTGTATCCAGGTCCAGTCTCCTGAAGGCAGCTATATAACAGCTATACTTAAAGGAGAAGTCCGGCCAAAATTAATTTTTGATATGTTGTTACTTATGAAAAGTTATACAAATTTCTAATGTACATTAATTATGGGAAATGCACATATAGAGCTATTTCCCTTAATTTAGTAGATCAGGAAGTGTTAGAAATATCTCTGAAGAAGTGACGTCACGACCCAGGGTGTAATTCCTATGGAGTGTCCAGCAGGGGGCGCTCTCTATATAGAAGTCTATGGGACTTTATTGTTTTTATGGGTTTCTATGTAATGTAATGTAATGTAATGTAATGTAGTGTACAGTGCTTTATTGAATGAATACATCTATGGAATACTTTGGGGAGCAAGTGTCCTTGCTCCCCAAAGTATTGCATAAATGTATTCATTCAATACATAGTAAGCCCGCCGATCCGCCGCATTTCCGCCGCATTCCCGCCGATCCGCCACACGCTGATCCGCCGCATTCCCGCCGATCCGGACCATATACATTGAACTACAGCTCCCATCATCTGCTTCTAGTATGAACAGGTGATGGGAGCTGTAGTTGGGTAAGGGATATGACATGCCGCCGGGCGCAGGGGGGAGCCGCTCAGTACACAGGAGCGCTCCCCCCTCCTCCTCCTTCCGTGATAACTTCCGCCTATACCAATGCTGAGTCCCTGCCTGGCCGCCGCTCTCCGCTCTCCCCCCCATACATACCGGCTCCCGATGCATCCTGGTGTCCGCGCTGATGCCGGGAGCCGGTATATGTGAGCGGAGAGCGGCGGTCAGGCAGGGACTCAGCATTGGTATAGGCGGAAGTTATCACGGAAGGAGGAGGGGGGAGCGCTCCTGTGTACTGAGCGGCTCCCCCCTGCGCCCGGCGGCATGTGATATCTCTTACCCAACTACAGCTCCCATCACCTGTTCATACTAGAAGCAGATGATGGGAGCTGTAGTTCAATGTATATGGTCCGGATCGGCGGGAATGCGGCGGATCAGCGTGTGGCGGATCGGCGGGAATGCGGCGGAATTCGGCGGAAATGCGGCGGATCGGCGGGCTTACTGTGTATTGAATGTATTGAATGAATACATTTATGCAATACTTTGGGGAGCAAGGACACTTGCTCCCCAAAGTATTCCATAGATGTATTCATTCAATAAAGCACTGTACACTACATTACATTACATTACATAGAAACCCATAGAAACAATAAAGTCCCATAGACTTCTATATAGAGAGCGCCCCCTGCTGGACACTCCATAGGAATTACACCCTGGGTCGTGACGTCACTTCTTCAGAGATATTTCTAACACTTCCTGATCTACTAAATTAAGGGAAATAGCAGTATATGTGCATTTCCCATAATTAATGTACATTAGAAATTTGTATAACTTTTCATAAGTAACAACATATCAAAAATTAATTTTGGCCGGACTTCTCCTTTAATGTATCCAGGTCCAGTCTCCTGAAGGCAGCTATATTACAGCTATACTTACTGTATCCAGGTCCAGTCTCCTGAAGGCAGCTATGTAACAGCTATACTTACTGTATCCAGGTCCAGTCTCCTGAAGGCAGCTATATAACAGCTATACTTACTATATCTAGGTCCAGTCTCCTGAAGGCTGCTATATAACAGCTATACTTACCGTATCCAGGTCCAGTCTCCTGAAGGCAGCTCTATAACAGCTATACTTACTGTATCCAGGTCCAGTCTCCTGAAGGCAGCTATATAACAGCTATACTTACTATATCCAGGTCCAGTCTCCTGAAGGCAGCTATATAACAGCTATACTTACTGGATCCAGGTCCAGTCTCCTGAAGGCAGCTATATAACAGCCATACTTACTATATCCAGGTCCAGTCTCCTGAAGGCAGCTATATAACAGCTATACTTACTATATCCAGGTCCAGTCTCCTGAAGGCAGCTATATAACAGCCATACTTACTATATCCAGGTCCAGTCTCCTGAAGGCAGCTATATAACAGCTATACTTACTATATCCAGGTCCAGTCTTCTGAAGGCAGCTATATAACAGCTATACTTACTATATCCAGGTCCAGTCTCCTAAAGGCAGCTATATAACAGCTGTACTTACTGCTATACTTATGTGTCCATCAATCACATGACTGCCTTCTCTCTGTGAGCGCTCAGATCACCTGGGATACACAGGACTTACTGTTTTCTGTTTCCTGTTTTTTGAGAAACAAAATAGTCAGAAAACAGGAAGTGATAACTAAAAAAATAATTAATGGATGTACTGTAAATTGCAAACTTGCTTTATATCCCATCTACTGCTGATTTAAGATTTTGAAAGTTATAACAACAGTGACACTTTCATAATTCACTTCTATTTAAAAATATCAAGCCTTCCAGTACTTATCAGCTGCTGTATATTGTACAGGAAATGTTGTTTTCTATTCAGTCTGACACAGTGCTCTCTGCTGCCACCTCTGTCCATGTCCAGAACTGTCCAGAGCAGCAGCAAATCCCCATAGAAATCCTCTCCTGCTCTGGACAGTTCATGACATGGACAGAGGTGGCAGCAGAGAGCACTTAAAAAAAAAAAAAAAAAAAAACATTCCATGTGGGGCATGTAGCAGCTGATAAGTATGGGAAGACTTGATATTTTTTTAATTGAAGTCAATTACAAATCTATATAACTTTCTGACACCAGTTGATTTGAAAGAAAAATATATTTCTCTGGAGTACCCCTTTAAATTTTAATATCCTCTGTCCTGCATTCAGTACTGTACCAAATCTAGCCACGTTGCTATCCGTAGCGATGCCCAGTCATGGACTTTGCAGGGCGTAATGAAAACATTACATAACCAATCTATTATGTTGAGTGACTGGTATGAAACGCGCTCTGTCTCTTCACTGGCAATTGTGCTTCCAATAAAACTTTGCAAATGTAAGAAGTTGCACTAAGTATTGAGCTGCCCCAGGCTGCACCAGTCATGATGCCATGTTAATCCTTTAAGCTGGCTGCACACAGCCTAATCCTTACACTTATGGCAAGTAGAGGGCGGTAGGATCAATATGCATATAACCCCATGTTGTGTATTGCTATAACCTCAGGACCGACATAGGCTCATGGATGACCGGGACTCCAGGTACATGACTCTTCTGCAGGGTCATCCATAGAAGATACAGTAAATAAATCAGTTTAGCACCTTCACTAATCTTGGATATTGGATAGTTGTTGTTATACCCACATCCTCAGTTTGAATGTCTGTTAGAGATGAGCGAACCGGGTTCGGGTTCGAGTCGATCTGAATCCGAACGTTCGGCATTTGATTAGCTGGGGACTTGGATAAAGCTCGAAGGTTGTCTGGAAAACATGGATACAGCCAATGACTATATCCATGATTTCCACATAGCCTTAGGGCTTTATCCAACTTCAGCAGCCACCGCTAATCAAATGCCGAAAGTTGGGGTTCGGATGGACTCGAGCATGCTCCAGGTTCGCTCGTCTCTAGTGTCTATTCTATCTTGGTGTCATGGCCCGGGCTGCTGCACACTGGGGTTGAGGAAGCTCAAGAGGTAGACTTTGGGTAGAGGTGAAGATGTAGAGAAAGACTTGGTATAGCGAGGGTAGTGTAGGGGTCGTGTTGGGGGCAAACTTTGCATATATGACCCTCCTTCTGCACCACCAAGCTCGGAGACCGCCAGGTAAGGTAGTACGAGTCCTAGGTGTCTGTCTCTAGGTCGAGCTCCCACTGAATATTCCCCCAAGTGGATGAGTGCTGTCAGTAAGATACTTCAGCACTTGCAACTTTGTCTTACTGGGGATCATTCCCTCTTCCCCCCCTTTAGGGGGTGATTGTCCTGTTGTTTTAAAAGGATCTCCGGTATAGACAAGGGTTAACCCAGCTTATGGTTACTCCACTTCTAAAGCTCAGCACTGCATACTGGTTGTTTTAGGGTCCTTTTACACAGAAAGATTATCTGACAGATTATCTGCCAAAGATTTGAAGCCAAAGCCAGGAACAGGCTATAAACAGAGATCAGGTCATAAAGGAAAGCCTGAGATTTCTCCTCTTTTCAAATCCATTCCTGGCCTTGGCTTCAAATCTTTGGCAGATAATCTGCCAGATAATCTTTCTGTGTAAAAGGGCCCTTAGGGTGCGTTTACACAGACAGATTTATCTGACAGATCTTTGAAGCCAAACCAGGAACAGACTATAAACAGGGAGCAGGTCATAAAGGAAAGACTGGGATCTATCCTCTTTTCAAATCCATTCCTGGCTTTGGCTTCCAAAATCTGTAAGATAAATCTTTCTGTGTAAACGCACGCTTAGTCTCTACTGAAGAAAGTCGGTACCAGTCCCTGTCAAAGGCTTTGGCCTAAGTTAGGCCTGCTTGGTCACTGAAGCAGGAACCTGTCTCTTGTATCTGTCTCTCATACACACTGACTAGAAGACCCAGAACAGGGTCGGTACCGATCAGAAGAAGTAGCTGGGAGAAGACCACGGTAAGTGTGGTCCTCTCCCGGCTCAGTCGGGTTCTATAGACTTCTATAGGCAATCAGACGGAGACCAACTGGTCACATGACACTGAGCCGGGAGAGGAACTTAGAGCGGTCTTCTCTCGGCTCGTTCACTCGAACAGTACCTGGACTGATTAAAACTTTTGACGTGTCTCTATGATGTCTCTAGGACATGTCAAAAGTTTTTACAAACGACAGGTACATTTTAAATTTTCACCATTACTATACTGAAAAAAGGAAGAAAAAATAACATTTATATCTTTGAGTACAAACTTTACCGTACAATACTGTTATAAGTACTAGAACAAGTTAAAGGGGTACTCTGCTGATCCTTGCAGTGCATGTTCACTTTCTCTACAGCACCACTAGAAAATTGAAGTATTACACAGTTTCAATTGAAATCAATGGGCTGTCCTCCAGAGTACAAAATTGTCACTCTCAATTCTTAAAGGGGTTGTCCAGCGAAAATCTTTTTCTTTCAAATCAACTGATATCAGACAGTTATATAGATTTGTAATTTACTTCTATTAAAAAATATCAAGTCTTCCCATACTTATTGGCTGCTGTACGTCCTGCAGGAAGTGGTGTATTCTTTCCAGTCTGACACAGTGCTCTCTGCTGACATCTCTGGCAGAGACAGGAACTGTCCAGAGCAGGAGAGGTTTTCTATGGGGATTCATAGAAAATCGAGTCAAAAGTTCCTGTCTCGGCCAGAGGTGGCAGCAGAGAGCCCTGTGTCAGACTGAAAATAAAACATTTCCTGCAGGACATACAGCAGCTAATAAGTATGGGAAGACTTGATATTTTTTAATAGAAGTCAATTACAAATCTATATAACTTTCTGATACAAGTTAATCTGAACGAGAATTTTCACCGGATAACCACCTTAAATAATACATGAGTGCATTAAAAGTGGGTTAAGGGAACTAATGCAGGTGCAACCAAAAAGTTGAAAAAAGTTTAAACATTGCACAATAAATAAATAAAAATAAATAAATAAACTGTTGCTATATGTTAGATAGCGTGTGGCCTGTCTCTGGTGGAAGGAAAGAGTTACTGCATGTGGTGTGACTCTTATTCCCCGGAAAGTCTGACTCTGATTTCCTAAATACACTTTCTCAGCCCTTGTTTTCTGACAGCATTTCCGCACTATAGACTAACACTCGAGAAATGTTTCAGCTACGGGGCTGGTGCGGTGGCTTAGCAGACTAAGGGGTTAGCATATGGAGCCTGCAGCACTCACGAGACTGTGGTTTTATATCTGGCAAACAGCAGACTCCGAGGGATTAGAAGACATGGCGCTTGCATAGAGAGAGATTAGAGAGCGTAAAGCAGAGGGTGTGGTATATCCACCTGAGGAGGATGAGCCCGGCATCCCAAATCATTACCTAACACCTCACCATTGATGGCTGACTGCAACCGACACTAAAAGTAGGGGAGAAATGGGTAAAATATTACCCTTGGAGGGTTATTCTACAGATCCCTGTCCAGAGGCCTTGACAGCAGTGGAGTAAAGCGATGCTCCCCTGGCTGCTGCATGGGGCAGGCTTCTTTATACTGCTTGCAACCTCTGTGCAGGTGAATGAGGCTCCCTGTGTCTGCAGAGTCATATGATCCCTTACCTGGAGTGAGGGGAGATGCATCCTCATGGTGGGTTCAAATAAAGCCACTTAAAGGGGTACTCCAGTGATTTTATTTTTATTTTTTACAAATCAACTGATGTCAAGTTATATAGTTTTGTAATTTACTTCTATTTAAAAATCTACAGTCTGCCAGTATTTATCAGCTGCTGTATGTCCTACAGGAAGTGGTGCATTCTCTTCTGTCTCTCTGCTGCCCATGTCAGGAACTGTCCAGAGCAGGAGAGAATTTATATGGGGATTTGCTGCTGCTCTGGACAGTTCCTGACATGGACAGTGGTGGCAGCAGAGAGCACTGTGTCAGACTGGAGAGAATACACCACTTCCTGTAGGACATACAGCAGCTGATAAGTATTGGAAGACTTGCGATTCTTATTTATAGGTAAATTACAAATCTATATAACTTTCAGACACCTGTTGATTTGTAAGAAAAATATTTTTACCAAAGTGCCCCTGAAATTTTTTTTATATAAATAAATATATATATATTATATATTATATATATATATATATATATATATATACATATATAATTATCGGTATAGAATCGCAATACATTTTGTCTTGTGACCAGTGCATTATATTTCTCCAATCAATAATACAGGAGAGGCAAACTCTTCCCCATTATCCCATAACCTAGTGTGAAGGTGCTCATACACTTAAATAGTCACTGTTGAGTCGCCTGCGTGTCATACATAACATATTTATAAATCATTTACTAAAAATTACTATTAACCTCAAAAAAAAAAAAAATTGAAAGTCTTGGCCCTTAGGTGTTTCTTTTCTCTACAATTATCTATTTATTGTCTGTTGGTAGGAGAAATCTGTCTCTAGTAACAGACAGATTAGAACAAAACACAGGAAGTGGGGGCGGGCCTTAGCTAGTGCTCTTTGCTGAAGAGGGAGAGAGAACCTAAGAGTGCTGGCCTATATACCTGCAAGCTAAACTAGTAGGACAACTAAAAGTGATCCACACTACCCCTGAAAGGTAAATTAAGGCATTCCTCTCTACGGATAAAGCTCAGAGCTGCAGTCCTCTGTATGAATACCACCTACTGCTGTATGTCCACTGTGCTGCCTATTCCTTTTAGCTGGTCACCAGCAGCAGTTCATTGCTTAGTGTAACCCCTTCCTTGCTTTGCTGATGCTTATTTTCTTTCTGCTCACATAGCACCTTGCAGAGCCAGTGCATGAATAACCCCTTCCCCCCTACACTTGGAATCTGAAGTATTATACTGTGTTAATTCTCAGCCCATCCCAGTGATGGCCTGTTACGTGCACCTTCTCCAGTGCTAAAGTATGTCACAGCAAAGGAGAGACAAGTATGTGCCGAGCTGTACTACGACTGGCCAGAGAGGTAAAGAAAGGAAGTCCCGGTGTGAGTACTGCTGACAGTCCAGCAGCTCTGCTCCCATTCCCTGAAATGGAGAGAAAGAGATATAGTCAGTAGTGATAGGCAGGATTAGTTGTACCTTGTACCTAAAAACTACATTTGTGTCCACCCCTGCTCCTTCCCCAGCCATCCTAGGCCTGTGCCGCCTACTATTAGCCCTGCCTACTATTAGCCCTGCCTACTATTAGCCCCACCCACTATTAGCCCCGCCCCTGATTAGTATATTATCGACTTAAGACGTCTTTAAATTGTATGTGTTTGTAGTTTTCTATTGTCTAACCTCACTGAAATGCCGTTAAACGTCTTCTACCTGATCACATACATTTCTTTTTCTATCTCATCATATACCTATCTATTTTTTCTACTACCCCCCCACACACACACACACACACACATATATATATTTATAGCTTTTATAAAAAATGACTCCATCTGTGATCAGGAAGCAATAGCGTATTACAGCAAGGCAGCAGTGGGAAAACCAAATTCCCTGCGGATGGTCTCCTGGCACCATCAGCGCAGTACATACACTATACACGGCGCCTGCAAAGCTTCTCTACTGTGTACTGTGTACTCGTTCATGCTGTGAAGAGGTTTTACATCATCTGTGTTCAGACTCCATTTGGTGCCCTTGTCCAGGGTATATATGTATATATACCCCAGCTAAGACAATGGCTTGTAGGTTGCCGTTTCTGGCACCTACAGTAGACCCTGAGGTGTATTGCCCAAGTCTATGCTCCTAGTGTTATATATGCTATATGGCTACCATTATATCCAGGACTAGATTAAAGCTGGCTGTATACATTGGACATGCACCAGCCAATCCCATCAATTCCAGCAAGACATGTATGGGGGTCTCCCGCCTGACCTGACATTCTCTGAGAAGGATTGGACAAGTTGATTCTAAAGTGCCCAATCCTTTTTTCCCAGGAAGATAAGCCACTGCCAAAAGTGTCTGACAGCAGCTCTTTAGAACACATGAACACTTGGCCAAACCATGTGCCTGGAGCTATCGGGAGAGAGTGACTATAGTATTTTTTTGGCCACAGATATATGCTGTCCGAACCATATTATTCAGCATTAATTGTTCCGGAATAAGTTTTTCCAGTAGTGTAGAGTGTTGACTAGTGTTGGGCAAGCTTGTCAAACTTTTTGGGTTCGGCAACGTTGTTCAAACCCAAACGCTCGCCAATTGACTCTCAACAGCTAGAAATTTTTGATGCCGTTTGAGTCCTGGAAAACAAGGAAACAGTCATAAGCGCCATTCCGAGTCAAATGCCGAGCGTTCGGGTTCAGAGAATGTTGTCAAACCTGAACAGTTCGGCAAGTCGGCTCAACACCCCAGATTTCCTCCACCCACTTGGATGGGAGAGACTATCCAAGCCTGGCGGGGAGAAAGTCGGGGAGATCTCCCTCTGGACACAAGAATTGGCCTTGAAAGGGAGGGTGATGAGACAAATCTAACCTGCTTATAGCTCCCTATTGGGCACAGGGCGCTGATGATGAAAGTGTGTCTCTTACCGTCATCCTCGGCACCGTTCCTGTGCAGTCTGTAGTGTAATCCCATGTCTGGGAAGGGAGTTTGGAGCACTAGGGTGTGGCTAACGTCCCCAGATCGCACGATCCTCCTCTGGACGTCCCACCCTTTCTAATGACTAGTAGTGGAGCAGGCTGGCTAGGGCGGGTCAGAACGGTGCTATGGGGGTGGTAACCAGTACTCCAAACTACCTACACAGAATAACACTACTGACTGCATGGGCACAGCGCGAGGATGAAGGTAAGTGCCCCTCGCACAATATGGAGCTTTAAGACCCACCCCCGAGGATTTGTCCCCAGAAACATCCCACCATGCTCAACCTTGACCCTTAGAATTGGATCCCCTGATAAGGTCCAGACTATTGGTAAGTCTACATAGGCAAGGAGAGAGATCAATCCATATCGGCCCCTTTCGGGAAAGCAGAGTGACGCTGCCAGATCTTTGGAAATTCTAACAGTGGCCTCAATGGCTGCGATAAAGCTTTCCCAGGAACTACCCTAAGTAAAAGCCACATTCTCTTTTATCTATATTTAATTGTATTAGATGAAACAAGCCGTATGGGATTTATACGACCTTCCCCCGTTATTCCTAAATCAATAGTCGTTCCTGAATCCGAACAATTGCTGAGCTCTGCGAGCGCCGAGAGGGTTAACCGCTTGGCGTGCATGAAAACACCATGCAATAATACAGGGTCGCTGTCTCACATTGAGGAATTAAAAAAAAATAAAAAAAAAAGTGTCAGCTCAAGCCAATAAAGTCCTTTATTTGAATGCCATTAATGGGTTTGGCAGTCGGCCCCGCCATTTACATCAGAGGAGCACAGCACAGATTAAGAGAGGCTGGATGCTAATTTGCACATATGGAAATACTCTGCCTCTCAGTTGCGATGGCTCTGTTGTGGACAGATGGAATTAGCGAGCACTCTGAAGCCGTGAAGGCAAACACATATCTGAGGAAAAAGAGAGAGGGAGGGAAAAGAAAAAAAAAAAAAAGCCTCCTACACAAGGAACTGAAATCAAATAAATACATTTGTGATCTGTCTCCAGTGCTCAATGCAGAATTAAACAATGATAATGGACTGGCGGCGGGTGGCGAGCGCCGCGAAATGCGTTTAGCAGTAATTATTTCACGATAGCCCTTGGTGATTACAGTAACCTCTTATAAATAGACCCGACTGGTGACGGAAAACTTTCCCCGTTGCGACTCCCGGTTGTAGGTGACGAGGAGGAATTTATCACCTTCTCCCAAGTTATGTTAATTCTATTCAAGGTAGTTTAAAAAAAAAAAAAAGTTTCACAAATATAACAAGTTTCCGAGGCAAGGAGACGATTGTTGAGGTTAATGTTATGTATGTATGTATGTATGGGTGGACACGGGGGGGAGTACTAAAAAATCTTCACCATGAAATGTAAATTATGGCGCACGTATGCTTTGAAAAAAATTCAAAAATTCACAACTTTTTCTTATACTGCTTGAGTGGGGTCTAAAATGTTCACGCTAGAAGTTGGTGTAATATGGTGGTGGAAATCGGTTCATAGACAGTGACAGCCACAGTTGAGCCCCTCTTAATATATTTTTCACAGCTTTCTTTGTAATAAAAAGATCATTTGGCCCCATTATTATCTATATTTTATTAAAAAGTTATACTCACCTGCCTCAGTCTTTCCCGACTAGTGACCGGTTCCCTACTAATCAGAGATCGCAACAACCGCAATCAGTAGCCAATCAATACCAATCAGTAGTTGGTCACTGCTATGGGCAGTGATTGGTTGAGATGGCATTTCCAGTATGTGGAGATGAAACAGGAAGTGCTGCTCAGTGGCGGATCAGGACAGGTGAGTACAGCGTTTTTTTTTTTTGTTTTTTTTTTTATAAAATG
Organism: Dendropsophus ebraccatus; assembly: GCF_027789765.1. Taxonomy (NCBI): domain Eukaryota; kingdom Metazoa; phylum Chordata; class Amphibia; order Anura; family Hylidae; genus Dendropsophus; species Dendropsophus ebraccatus. Next base: position 69,667,393 of record NC_091466.1, on the reverse strand, counting down.
TTATTTTATATGCCAGCCTAAGGCCATACTGAAAAATCTTGTGGCACTGGACAACCCCTTTAAGATCAAGTATTGTTACACATACTGCTCTTGTGGGCCCTATAAAAAGAGGGCCTAGTATAAATTTTTTTGTGGTCTGCGTGAAGATGTGCATGGGCAATAAAATTAGTAATGGCCGAGATGTAGTCTTAAGGAGCTCAAAGGTGGTGGTCACTCCTGAGCCCTGGTGTCTGAGGGGGCCCAAAGGGCATATGAGAAGAGACTACTGATATAAAGACACATGGTAGGTGAAGGTCCTGAGATGCATTTCACATTGGGGCTCAAAAACTGCTCAGGCAGCTCAGGCAGCAGGAAGCAGACAGCTCTATACATCACATAGTGGTCATCCTATGTTACTGCAGCTCGACTGAATAAGAGCTACAGTAACCCAGCATGGCTATTACACAATGTACGGCGCTGTGTGCCTCGTGTTCTTTTTCTCTATCTATGCTGGAGCTATGGCTATTGCAAACAGTTGATCGACAGGGGTGCCAGACCCTTTCAATCAGATATTGATAACCTATCCTGAGGACACATCGTCAAAAAGCTTTGACAGGAGAATCCCTTTAAGGCTAATGTGTGAAGTGCCACTCTTAATACATCTGCCCCTGTGTATGGACATGTAACAGCTTATGGAGACAGTGAGAAAGATCAATTATTTTGTAAAAACAACATGGACGGTAGCACCTTGAAGGCTACCTATACAATTAGATGCCAAATTAAATGGGTACTCCAGAGATTTTTTTTTTTTTTTACTGTTGTCAGAAAGTTGTGAGCCCAAATGATTAGAGTTTCCATATCATCAGTTGCCGGATTAACAGAATTGTATAGATAAGAAAGATTTATCAAACATGGTGTAAAGTGAGACTGGCTCAGTTGCCCCTAGCAACCAATCAGATTCCACCTTTCATTCCTCATAGACTCTATGAAAAATGAAAGGTGGAATCTGATTGGTTGCTAGGGGCAACTGAGCCAGTCTCACTTTACACCATGGGGGAGATTTATCAAACATGGTGTAAAGTGAAACTGGCTTAGTTGCCCCTAGCAACCAATCAGATTCCACCTTTCATTTTCAAAAAAGTCTGCAAGGAATGAAAGGTGGAATCTGATTGGTTGCTAGGGGCAACTGAGCCAGTTTCACTTTACACCATGTTTGATAAGTCTCCCCCTTAAAGTATAAATATTCTGTCATATGCATAATAACGTTTCATAACACGGAGAGTTGCCTAAAGACTGATGTCCTAAGTGTATGAACTCTGGATGTTAGGGGTTAAAATGCCAACGACAGGATTAGGCTTCTTTGCAGACATCTTCCCAGATTCCGGAACGTAGGCAGGTCCTGGAAACGTATGAGACATGCAGGTGTGGTTCCATGGCCTCAGGGGCCTTAAATACCAGTCCCTTGAATGCCTTCCATCCCAGTACCCTGTCCTTGCCTTCATCAGATGCGACAGGGCTGAACAGGGCCGCCGGGCCGTGCAATAACTCAGCTTTCTAGTGCCTCTAATTGAAATGAAAATGCAGCGCTCCTGAGAAACGCTGCACGACGGCAATACAAGAAGCAATCTGTAACTTTGTCCCTTCTTGTACTGCAGAATTATAATCGCCAGGGGAGTGACAACTCATAGACTGCAGCCAATTTCCTGCATTGTTAGGCAGATCTGGAAAAGCGCCTAATTTCTTTGTGGTGTTCAGATGACAGTCCCCAGCGTGGTCGCGAAAAAAAAAAAATAAAAGTTCCTTCCTCTACGTGTGAGCGTTCGGCGTCCCACAGCAAACGCAGCCCAAAATTACTCACTTTTTCATAAGATGCAGATGGTCCCTGTGTAAGGTCTAATTTGTATTATGTGCAAGTTAATGAGGTCACAGTACAGAAGCCGGGAGTGCGTCTTCATCGGGTCTTAAGAGAAATCTGCAGATTACGAGCCGAAGATTACGACCTTGGGAGGAATTTGTGGGAAGTTGGAAGGAGAAGATGAGAGAGTAAAGGATTCGGAAGGGTTCTCGGATGCCCTTAAAGGGATTCCTTATAAGACGATAGCTCAGATGGTAGACATTTAGGAGACATATCGTCAAAGTCTCATGGAAAATTGCCAAATTTACACCGTGCAAGTACGAAAATGTCAATGACCCTATCTGCAAAGTTCCCCAGTCTCTTATCGTCATCAATGGATATTGTTCATAGAGATGCAATACATTTTTATTTGTAAATTGTTCATATGAGACTTGGTAGAATAGTGACTCCTTCTTAAAGAACCATAGGTTAAAAGTGATTGGGGACACATGGGGCAAGCTTCTAGACTTTAAATGACCAACATTAAAACAACCAAGGGCTGCATCCCCAAGGGACGCCTATAGCGAGTACTAGTTTAGGCCTGGTCCCCTAAATTATCAGACTTTTGAGTGCTACCTACAGAAGAAAGCTATAAAGCTGCAAAAAGCTATTAATAGGGAGTGGGACCTACCAACTGGGGAACCAAAGTACTTACTGGTGACACCAATATACCAGGATTCCTACCTGCCTGTTTGGGGGACCTTCCTACCATGGTCCCTATCTACCAATGGTGTAGCTATCATGGAAGCAGACCACACAATTGCTACAGGGCCTGTGGCTCAGGGGGGAACAGCACCCCCCAGTGCATCGTGGTCTGCCTCCATGGTAACTACACCATTGGTAGATAGGGGCCATGGTAGGAAGGTCCCCCAAACAGCCAGGTAGGAATCCTGGTATATTGGTGTCACCAGTAAGTACTTTAGTCTCCCAGTTGGTAGGTCCAACTCCAAATAAATATCTTTTCGCACCTTTATAGCTTTCATCTGCAGGTAATTCAGGGTACCAGGCCCACAGGTACCATTGGGGCTCACAGCACCCACTGGAAGGGCTCCCTGCCCTGCCAGTACCCTGAATGGTACTTGTGGCTTAAGGCAGTATTGCACCTCCAGCTACAAGAGCCCCTTCCCCCCATGCACATACTTGCATGACCTGGAATGCCAGTGATGTCATTCGGGGATATGGGAGAACAGAAAGCCACAAGACTGCACTGGGTAGTGTGCCTGTGTGTATAGGGGAGATACTGTTTGTTACTGTCTGGCATCATAAATCCCAGTTATGATCCTGCTATCTGCCTACCTACTGCAAAAGACATATCTACTGGAGAGACCTACCTACCTAATGTGGGAACCTATCTATTGGGGTGACCTAAGTACCTTATGTGGGACATATTTTTCTACTGAGCAGAACTCCCTACAAAATGATGGGACCTACCTACTTACTAAGTGGGAGGATATACAAACATACATAATGGGAGCAATCTATTTACCTAATGGTGGCACCTACCTAGTTAATGCAGGATCTACTTAGTCCACCACCTAACCCACCTATCTACACACTCACGGTGTGGAGAACAAAAATAGGGGCACCATTAGGGAGATCAAGGGGGCACTATTACCATTTGGGGAACCATGGATGGGACAGTGGAAAAGGGGGGAGTGTGTTGAAAAAGTAAGGAGCCTAAGCTTTTGTATGGCATTTGAAATGTCATCATGGTGGTCTGGGCCGAATAGATAGGAAATATGGGGAAAAGGAACAGTATTAATCAATTACCCCCTGTAGGCCACTTAATATAGCTGCACTGTAGTCACATATAGGGTCTACAGAAACCCCCTGCGAGCCACTACATATAACTGCACTGTAGTCACTTATAAAATGTGTAGATATTGCAAATAATAGGCTTTGTATAGTGGCCTACTGTAGTACACTATGTAATATGTTTTATTGCTATAATTTTTAGAAAATGAGGTCCCAGTTCTAATGTAGCCCGGAGCCACATTTAGTCCAAATCTAGCCCTGCATGCCCTCTTTCTGCATTATTTTCTGCCACCAGGGATGAGAGAAGAGAATGGACTTCTACGAATAATAGGGTCCAGGGAAGAAGACTGTAGCAGCATAAGGTTCCTCAGAGTTTTGACCCCTGCCGATAACGTCTTTTTCCATTTCTCATATGACATTGCAACACTGTTCTAGGTTACAATGCCGACACTATATAAGCACTTACAGGGCAGGCAGCACAGACTGAGTAAATCAAGTTGGGTCTTGTACTATGGGAGTTGTATAAGAGTCTAGCGTTTGACCAGACAGGAGGTCATTAAAACTCTAAACCATCAACAGCCATTAAGATATTAGGTTTAAGCACTTGTATTCCATCCGTACAATGCACCTTCCCCCTCCGCCCTGCTATATATTCAATCCTCAGTCACCGGCAGGTGATGATTCAGGACGTGAATATTTATACACACCTGTTCCTTAAGTCCAGTGTAACCTATTCTCCCACTGCCCATTGTACGCAGGGAGATCATCCCTTCCTCTCACGAGATATGGGCTTGGCAGCTTAGAGTTAAAACACAAAACAAAAGTGACCTTCACAAAGGTAATACCTCTGCGGCTCGCCTGTTACCACAAGTTCTAATCACCATTCCTGGAATGGGAAAGGCTATTATGACTGGGCAATGACTTCAGCGAGACATGTACACCGGATCTGATTCATCTCAGCCTTCAGCCAACAAAAGTCACTTGTATTCCCGTGGATCACTTCAGAAAAGTGCTCATGACCTACAACCAGGCTCTACTCACATCTACAATGCCTTTGTAAGATGGACATTTATTGCAGAACTTGATGGTTATACAACTCCCCCCCCACCCCACAACTGTAGCACTTGTCAGTTGCAATACACACATGGTGGCACAGCACTCCTAGTGGTTGCAGTACAAACATGGTAACTAGGGATGAGCATATCTTTAGCATGCTCGGGTTGGTCTGAACCCGTGTGCTGTATTTGATTATTGGTGGCTGAAGAAGTTGAATGCAGCCCTAAGGCTGTCGGAAAAACATGGATACATCCTTAGGCTTCCAGAACCCTCTAGGGCTGCATCCGAATTCTTCAGCCACTGGTAATCAAATGCAAAGTGTTCAGGTCCATATGGAACCGACCATGGTTAAGATGTGCTCATTTCCAATGGTAATGTCATCACGTTCTGAGTGGTCCCTGACCAGGATCTGAGACTGTACCTTACTCCAACAGGTCTGGTTGCACTTTGCACCTTGTTGATTTTAGCCTGTTTGGATTGGACCAGGCACTTTGAATTGATTCTCTGTGGGTCATTGTGAGTCCAGGTCCTATGTAGAGAGGCTACAATGAAAAAGAAAAAAACAAACAAAAAAGAGGCTGATACTCCCATATAGGGGCCCGTTATGCAGTGCAATACTAGTAGAAAACAGAAGATAAATACCTTAATGTCAGCGGCTCCTACAAAACCTTCACAATTCCTAAATATGGAAAAATAACATGAAATTCATTTAAAAATAAAATACACAAATGAATTGTGTTGGGGAAGTCTCTTGCTTCCTCAGATACAGTGCATCTGTACCTGTATGTATGTGCACTGCACCTGAGGAAGGTAGACACTTCCCTGAAACCCGTCATTTGGGAATTTTATTTTTAGTCAAAGAATCCATTTTATTATTATTATTATTATTATTATTATTATTATTATTATTATTATTATTATTTAGGCTTTTTGAAGTTTTTGTAGGCAGTGTTGACAATAAGAGATTTATCCTCTGCTTTCTACTACTTTTGCTATGCAGAGAGGGGTACAATCTCTTTAACATTTGCGGTCCTCTAACAGTAGCATCCCTGCAACACAATAGCAATGGTGACTATAAACGTAATAATTTAATTATCAAAGACAAGGTGCAATACTTCATACTTTACCACATAATTATTCTTATTCACTTGGCTGATCCTCGAAGAGAAGTCCCTCAAGTCCTCAGTTGGTCATTGACCTCAGGACTATCTCCAGGCCTCAAAGCAGCCAAAAAGAAGTTGGCTGGAAAACATGGATACAGCCATAGGTCATAGCCTGTAGTCATATTTTTCCTTGACTCCCTAGGACTGCATCCAGCTTCTTCAGTCACCGGTAAAGGTTCGGACAGACCCAAGAGTGCTCGAGGTTCGCTCATCTCTACTTCCCATGTTACTGTACTCTATGGATCGTAGCAATATATCATAGACATACTGGTGGGCAATGCTGTCTAGGTACATGATATATCTAGGACTTACCCAGCTGCATGTTTGTCTGCAGAACATATTTCTCCAGCACTTAAGCGGTTAATGACAGCTCCAGACTACACGGGATTCTTGAGGCTTCCACAGCGATGCTTCAGGGAGTGCAGGGAATCATTATGCCATCCCGAGATTGACTAATTTGTCTCAATACTGGTCAGAACTTGCTAAGCTTAATAAGAGATTGCAAAACTTTCCCTGTGGTCACTGAGCCAAAATATGGTTCTCTACAGAGAACACAGAGTCCTACCAACAAATGAAAGGTCACGTAGGTGTATGGTGTGTGCCTGGTGGAATAGCAGACAGAACCTGGAAGTCGGGCAGAAGAGACTTTGGGGGACATTTACACCAGGGCATACACCAAGGAGAACATGCAGATCTGCCTCTTCTCCCTTGTGTACGCCAGGTGTATCCCCCGCTCGCCTGATGGGGAGGGTCAAGCCAAAAAAGATGAAATGTCGTCTTTTAAGGATAACCTTGTCCACCCTGGGGAAACTTCTTAAAAGTGCAGGGCAGTAACCTCCATGGTATAGGTACTGGCCCCAGTAGGACACATAACTCAAATGGAGCTGACGTATCCTACTGCGCAACGCACAGATCTTCTGGGAAGTCTCAGAAAGTCTGCTACTCCTAGAGACAAAGGCCTATGGCTTGTACAACCCAAACGTGGCACTCCGTGAACGATTTAGGGCATAAGGCCGTCAGATACACTTATCTAAATGGGAGTAGGTATGTTCTCTTCTTCTTCTGCTATACACTATCCCTTGTAGAGCACATTACTACATTGGACAAGGCCCCCATGACACACCCCTCTCTTCTTCACAACTACAACTACTACTACTACCTCTTCTATTACCTATCTGCACAGTAACCCTGAAGTTTACAAGTTACTGCTTACTACCTTGTATTGCACTGAAGTCTATAAGTCAAACTGTTCCATTGTTTAAGTGCTGGACTCTTTTTTGGTCGCACCCGCACCTACACCTACACTTGGGTTATCCCTTTCTCAAGCGCAGTGCCGGTTGTCCGGGGGTGGGTTCCAACACCACTTCTTGCCACCGTGACAAGTGCCCAAGTGGCCCTACACCCACTTAGCTGCACAACATTGTCAAAACTACCCCGACTCACGACAGAAGCAGGTTTAGATTTCTGCGCCCGATGTAGGGCAAGTGCAGGTCAGTGAATCCAGTGGGGCAATTAGAGGAGCGGCTTTATTTAAGACCGGTGTACGAGCACTCCAGTCTTCATATATGTCCCCCTTTGTGTCTGTGAAAAACTCACAGGGTCCCTCCTTTGTTGTGATCAATGATGGTTCTAGTGGTAGAACTATAATTTTCAGAAACTCTTCTATGGTTACAAAGACAGACTTTCCATAGACCGAATGCCCATAGAAAACCTCTACTGCCCTGGACAGTTCCTGACATGGACAGAGGTGGCAGCAGAGAGCACTGTGTCAGACTTCAAAGAATACACCACTTCCTGCTGGACATACAGCCGCTGATAAGTACCGGAAATACTTGAATTTTTAATTTTAATAGAAGTAAGTTACAAATCTATATAACTTTCTGAAACTAGTTGATTTTAAAAAAAAATTTCCGGAATACCCCTTTATCTGAAGTCATCCCTACTCGTAAAATCCTGCAGAATTACAGACTAAATCTTTGTAAATGTAGGAAACCTCCCAGCTCATACAGTCACCAGGCTAATAGATAATTAAAAGGAAGAGAAGTAGCCTCCTCAGACTCTGCCCGCCATAAACCAGGAGGGGGCTCTGTGAGGATTAACACACCCCAAGGTGCAAAATGCCCTCCTGCAGTGTGTTAATCCCACCTAACCCGGCTGTACGGCTTATTATTGCTTATTTATTAAATACTGAAATGCCATTCCGCTAAGATCTGTTTTCCCACATAAAGAATCAATTACGGGAGGTTTACACACCAACGCCTGCTGGATATTGCAAAGGGTCAAAATGTGCCTCCTATTTTCCTGATGCCGGGCCGTGCCACACTACACAGGTTCTCCGAAATGCCTGACATCCAGAGATGCCCCCTCACCTCGCTCATTGAAAGGCACTGTACCAGCAGATGACACCTCTTTTTAATTAAAAACAGGATTAAAAACCTAATTACATTCCTTTTCTGTGTTTTCACACATGCCTCGGCGTGGAAGACACTCGTATTTGTTGTTTATGTGCTATATCTATCATTCCATACGTGGAATCCGGCTGACAATCTTAAGGGGATGAATATTTTTTTCCTCATTGGGTATAGTATAGAGAAGAGGTAATCAATACAAGTAGATGGAGATTTAAATAATTCATAGAAAGACCTAAACGCTGCGATTCATCAAAGCCTCTGCGAGGGGCTGAGTATTGGCCCATGTGGACAGGATATACCATGGGCAGCCGCTTCTTCCTCATCCCAGAGATAGATGATCTGGGAACTGTGAAAGCCGGGGAAGAGAGGGAAACTAGCTGTCATGTACCTGGAACCAATCCTTGACTGTGTTACCCTTGTGGCATAGTGCAGCATCCTCCTTCTGCCGTAGAGGAAACAGTTGCCATAAAGCTTTGGTTACAATGCTTGGATAAGGCCAACAGTCCAAATGTCTATCCTCAAGAATCAGTGGATTCAGGGTGTACTCTCATTTAGCAATGTACTCTCATTATGGGTATATTGTATTATGCCCACATACAGTAGTTTGCTTCTTTGTGCCCACATACAGTAGTTTGCTTCTTTGAGGCCCACATACAGTAGTTTACTTCCTACCTATACAGATACAGTAGTTTGCTCCTTTGTGCCCACATACAGTAGTTTGCTTTCTCTGTTCCCACATACAGTAGTTTTCTTCCGTTGTACCCACATACAGTAGTTTGCTTCCTTTGGGCCCATATATAGTAGTTTTTTTCTTTGGGCCCATATACAGTAGTTTGTTTCATTGGGGCCCATATTCAGTAGTTTTCTTCCTTCCTATCCACATATAGTAGTTTGCTCCTTTGTGCCCACATACAGTAGTTTGCTTTCTCTGTGCCCACATACAGTAGTTTGCTTCCTTTAAACCCACAGACAGTAGTTTGCTGTCTTTGTGCCCATATGTAGTATTTTTCTTCCTTTGGGCCCATATATAATTTTTTTTCCTTTGTGCCCACATACAGTAGTTTGCTTCCTTCCTATCCAGATACAGTAGTTTGCTCCTTTGTGCCAACATACAGTAGTTTGCTTTCTCTGTTCCCACATACAGTAGTTTTCTTCCTTTGTACCCACATACAGTAGTTTGCCTCTTTGAAGCCCATATTCAGTAGTTTGCTTCCTTTGTGCCCACATACAGTAGTTTGCTTCCTTCCTATCCAGATACAGTAATTTGCTCCTTTGTGCCCACATACAGTAGTTTGCTTCCTTTGGGCCCACATTCAGTAGTTTGCCTCTTTGAAGCCCATATTCAGTAGTTTGCTTCCTTTGTGTCCACATATAGTGGTTTGCTTTCTTTGTGCCAACCCTTAACAAAAATAAAAACTCACCATGTGAGCAGAGCAGGGTTCTAAATCTTCTTTCCCTGAGTTAATGAAGAAGATCCAGAAGAGAGGTTCCATTGATCTCCCTAGCTTAGAGGCCTAGTGACACATTTGACCTTTGCGACCCTCATTGCTATCTCACTATACACTGGGGTGGCAGCTTTAACAGTTACCAAATATTTGTGGGGGTCATCTTGCTCTCACTGATCCTGTAGAAAACTTTCCTGATATTTTTTAAATTTTTTAAATTAAACAAACTGCCATATCCCTTTAATAACTATGGACCAAGAGTTAGCCCTCCCATACCTCCCTATACTTGGCCAGACACTCTGTGGGGGTTAAAGGGGTTATCTGGAGAGCAGAAAAGGTTTTACTTCTACTGCTCTCCGGTGCTCCACTTCTTCCCTCTGTCTCTGGTGAAACCTTTCGAGACGAGAGCGCGAGCATCATGTGCAGGTGAAACCGTGCCCACACGTAATGTCCTATAGCTTCTGGATGTCGCTGCAATATGGGTACCATTGGGCATCTATTGATCATTGCCCCGGCCCCTTCTCATCTCAGATGTTATCACTGGACAGAGGGAGAAGTGGAGCACTGGAGAGCTGAAGAGGTAGGACCTTTTCTTCTCTGGATAGCCATCTTTAGCCACTTTAATCCAGAACATCCAACCCCTTTTTCTTTTTCACGGTCATCATCTGTATCTGGAGAGAGTCAGACCATGGTGGGGTTCAGCCAACTTTATAGGGTGTATTAGGGTCTATGGACACCTTTAGAGTTAAGAGACACAGCATCAATGCACCATTCTTAAAGGGGTACTCTGATGACACGTTTTGTTTCAAATCAAAACATAGATAGTTATATAGATTTGTAATTTACTTCTAACTAAACATTTCCCATCTTCCAGTACTTATCAGCTGCTGTATGTCCTACAGGAAGTGGTGTATTCTTTAAAGTCTGACACAGTGCTCTCTGCTGCCACCTCTGTCCAGGTCAGGAACTGTCCAGAGCAGGAAATGTTTTCTTTGCTACTGCTCTGGACAGTTCCTGACATGGACAGAGGTGGCAGCAGAGAGCACTGTGTCAGACTGGAAAGAATTCATCACTTCCTGCAGGACATACAGCAGATGATAACCACTGGAAGACTGTAGATTTTTAAATAGAAATAAACTACAAATCTGTATATCTTTCTAAAACCAGTACTTTCTGTAGTACCCCTTTAATATACCAGAAATCACTCCGTTATATATGACTAGTGGGGTTGTTATGCTAGAAGAGTCCTCCAGGGACAAGAAGGGTCCCTCCTGTTAAGGAATCCAGCAGCAAGTGTACAACAATTTCTCAGCAGCACCCCCACAGGTGAAATGAAGCATTGCACCTTTTTAATTGAAATCAATGGGCCGTCTCTGTGTAATCTCAGTCCTCCAAAGCCAAAGACACTTTTTCCAATCATTCACTATGATGGTTCTTTGGGGGGCATAATTTGCGTATATAGTATTTGGAGGTAGTATCCCTTTAATAGACTGTGGGCAGCCCCCAGACACGGTGAGACATAAATCCTGACCTTGTCATAGACAGTTGCATAATAGCAATTGGCAGAGCCGGCAAGTAACGTCGGCAGAGGAAAGAGAAGTGAACCAGAGACAATTCTGATTTGTCTCCCTTTATGTATTTTACAATTTAATTGCTCTTCTGTAGGTCGTATCGTCCACACAATTAGCCATTGTGGGATCACGCACATTACAAAAGGTAATTTTCCGCTAGTTCTGTGCAATAAAATCTTGACCAAACACTGTGGTATGGGAGGAATCTGTCATTTAAATTGTTGTCACTTATGATCTTCGGCTAATTCACAGAAAATATCATCACAAAGGGAGAGCGGCTGTGAAATTCATTTATTCCTTAAATAGGTCTCTGGGAGAACATTTGTATTTATTAGGGTACTCTGTTTGAATTGGCTGCCCGCATCACACGGCGAGCGCGACCACAGGCAAAGCAGGGACAGAAGCGCCTGCTGCAAATTTTTACGGAATTTTTTTTTTCTAATTGGAAAAATGAATAAATATTAATTAATCCTTGACTTATCCTCTTCTCACAGATTTTTTTTCAAAGGGATTTCAAATGGCCGCTTACTTCACTCTTGCTCAGTGTGGATTTTGCAGCTCAGTTCCATTGAAATGAATGGAGATGAAGTGTAATACCATGCACAACCTGAGGACAGGGGTGGCACTGTTTCTGCAAGAAAATAGCACTGCTTCTGCTAATCCTGGGTAACTCTTCAATCATAATTTTTGGAACTGCTAAGAACGAGTGTCCTTTACCTAACCTAACTTTACCTAACTTTACGGAAAACGGTGAAGTAAAGAGAGGCAGAGAGGGATAGACAAAGAACAGTACATTAGGGGGAGTGGTGGCACAGTACATTAGGGGGAGTGTTGGCACAGTACATTAGGGGGTAAGGTGGCACAGTACATTAGGGGGCAAGGTGGCACAGTACATTAGGGGGAGTGGTGGCACAGTACATTAGGGGGAGTGGTGGCACAGTACATTAGGGGGCAAGGTGGCACAGTACATTAGGGGGAGTGGTGGCACAGTACATTAGGGGGAGTGGTGGCACAGAACATTAAGGGAGTGGTGGCACAGTACATTAGGGGGAGTGGTGGCACAGTATATTAGGGGGAGTGGTGGCACAGTACATCAGGGGGAGTGGTGACAGAACATGAAGGGAGTGGCAGCACAGTACATTAGGGGGAGTGGTGGCACAGTACATTAGGGGGAGTGGTGGCACAGTACATTAGGGGGAGTGGTGGCACAGTACATTAGGGGGAGTGGTGGCACAGTACATTAGGGGGCAAGGTGGCACAGTACATTAGGGGGAGTGGTGGCACAGAACATTACGGGAGTGGCAGCACAGTACATTAGGGGGAGTGGTGGCACAGTACATTAGGGGGAGTGGTGGCACAGTACATTAGGGGGCAAGGTGGCACAGTACATTAGGGGGAGTGGTGGCACAGAACATTAAGGGAGTGGCAGCACAGTACATTAGGGGGAGTGGTGGCACAGTACATTAGGGGGAGTGGTGGCACAGTACATTAGGGGGGTGGTGGCACAGTACATTAGGGGGAGTGGTGGCACAGTACATTACGGGGAGTGGTGGCACAGTACATTAGGGGGAGTGGTGACACAGAACATTAGGGGGAGTGGTGGCACAGTACATTAGGGGGAGTGGTGGCACAGTACATTAGGGGGAGTGGCAGCACAGTACATTAGGGGGAGTGGTGGCACAGTACATTAGGGGGCAAGGTGGCACAGTACATTAGGGGGAGTGGTGGCACAGAACATTAGGGGGCAAGGTGGCACAGAACATTAAGGGAGTGGCAGCACAGTACATTAGGGGGAGTGGTCGCACAGTACATCAGGGGGAGTGGTGGCACAGAACATTAGGGGGCAAGGTGGCACAGAACATTAAGGGAGTGGCAGCACAGTACATTAGGGGGAGTGGTGGCACAGTACATTAGGGGGAGTGGTGGCACAGTACATCAGGGGGAGTGGTGGCACAGTACATTAGGGGGAGTGGTGGCACAGTACATTAGGGGGAGTGGTGGCACAGTACATTAGGGGGAGTGGTGGCACAGTACATTAGGGGGAGTGGTGGCACAGTACATTAGGGGGAGTGGTGGCAAAGAACATTAAGGGAGTGGCGGCACAGTACATTAGGGGGAGTGGTGGCACAGTACATTAGGGGGAGTGGTGGCACAGTACATTAGGGGGAGTGGTGGCACAGTACATTAGGGGGAGTGGTGGCACAGTACATTAGGGGGAGTGGTGGCACAGTACATTAGAGGTAGTGGTGGCACAGTACATTCGGGGGAGTGGTGGCACAGTACATTAGGGGGCAAGGTGGCACAGTACATTAGGGGGAGTGGTGGCAAAGAACATTAAGGGAGTGGCAGCACAGTACATTAGGGGGAGTGGCGGCACAGAACATTAAGGGAGTGGCAGCACAGTACATTAGGGGGAGTGGTGTCACAGAACATTAGGGGGAGTGGTGGCACAGTACATTAGGGGGAGTGGTGGTACAGTACATTAGGGGGAGTGGTGGCACAGAACATTAAATGGTATTGTAGCTCAGATAATTAGGGGCATGGTGGCACAATACATTAGCGACATGGTGGCACAGTACATTAGGGGGAGTGGTGGCACAGTACATTAGGGGGAGTGGTGGCACAGTACATTAGGGATCATGGTGGCACAGTACATTGGGGGGCATGGTGGCTCATATAATAAGGGGCATGGTGGTAAAATTGATCAGGGACTCAGTTCATTTGGATATGGTGGCACAGTACATTAGGAGGACAGTAGTAAAGTGGCATCCTTCATTTATGTCGGCACAATGGCATAAATAAATGATTTAAGGTGGCACAGTAGTACTGTACTATACTCAGCCGGTTTATGGCCGCCGTTTCCAGTGCGGTCACTCTGGTCCTCCACCAGCCGTGGTTATAGCTGCGTGCGGCCACATTGGCGTCTCTCTGAAGGGCTTTCCATGAATTGACCACCTGCTGAGTCTCACTAAACTCACATATAAATTATTCCACAGAACGGCAGAATTTGCATGGATTTTTCTGGTGTGGTATTGGTAGAAGCAAGAACAAATACATTTGCAGATAGCGGGAACCAAATGGCCCTCAGGAACAAAGCAATGGGGAAAGCATGGGGCCCTTTGTTCTGGCTGAGAGAAGGGGCATTTGGCCCTTAATAGAATGTGGCTTGGGGGGGTTGTTACACCTTTGTCTACCGATCCTGATTCCCTGATAGAATGCATGGAAGGGATTTTTTAGGTTGGACAGCCCCTTTAAGCTGGGGATTGAAGCACTACCATCCATTCATTCAGAGGCCTTGTCTGGTCTCTTATTTCTATGTTGTGACAAATTGCTGTCATGGTGGGAACCTCTAAGTAAGTGTCTTGGTAATCCGGCCCTGGAGACAGTGTTAGAGGCGAGGACCAGGTGACAAAGGTGAGGCGGAGAGGGACCACAGGTAATTGTTTCCCATAAGATCCTATGTCACCTGTGCAAAAGAGCAGCTGGTCTTCCTAATGTCCCCAGTGGATGTGTAGCCACATAGCCCATCGCTGTAGCCCCCGGGAATAGGTTAGGGTTAGGACCCAGGTGGTCAAGAGTCACGAGTTACGTCAATGACGAAATCACCTGGTAGACGTATACCCTATGGATAGAGAATGTACATGTAAAATTAGAATAAACCTTTTTACATAGAGATTCACGTTTTATCAGGTGTTTGTATATGGACTATTATTATTATTATTATTATTATTAGTCATCTTACCATTTACTTGTTATATTAAAGGGGTACTCCAGCATAAATGTTTTTTTTTTTCTTTTTTTAATAATCTGGTTTCAGAAAGTTATATCGATTTGTAATTGACTTCTATTTAAAAATCTCCAGTCTTCCAGTACTTATCAGCTGCTGTATGTCCTGAAGGAAGTGGTGTATTCTTTCCTAACACATTGCTCTCATCTGCCACCTCTGTCCGTGTCAGGAACTGTCCAGAGCAGCAGCAAATCCCCATAGAAAACCTCTCCTGCTCTGGACAGTTCCTGACTTGGACAGAGGTGGCAGCAGAGAGCACTGTGTCAGACTGGAAAGAATACACCACTTCCTGCAGGACATACAGCAGCTGATAAGTATGGGAAGACTTGAGATTTTTAAATAGAAGTAAATTACAAATCTATATAACTTTCTGAAGCCAGTTGATTTTCACTGGATAACCCCTTTAACATTGTGTAAATCGCAGCAGAGCCTCTAACTATGTTCATCCTGAGCTTCCTGGTTCATCATGATGAAACGAAAGAATTCTAGAGAAGGAGTAAAGAAGCAGCAAGAGAATTTCACCCAAATATCTGCAGACTTTTGCTTTAAATTAACCCATTACAATGGAGAGGGTAACATCTGCTACAAATCTGAACATGTGGATTTTATCACAGGTTTACGGGGGAATTTGCTGTGGATTTAAAGGGGTTATCCAGGGATAGAAAAACATAGCTGCTTTCTTTCATAAACAGTGGTACTTTTGTCTCCTTTCCGTGTGTTGTACCGCAGCTCAGATCCATTGACAAATATGCTGTAATACCACAAACCACCTGTGGAGGGGTGTGGCGCTGTTTTTGAAAGAAGGCA